>NW_027524116.1:0-36034 GCF_052094955.1 Ictidomys tridecemlineatus
TGAAGAAACTTTCAGGTAATGATCAGTACACCAATCCCACTTGGCTCGCCAAATTTCGTTCATCTAGGTTAAACCGTTTGTTGGCAGTAACCGGTTTCATTTTGAGGTTTCACTCTGTTTTCTCCTATAGGGATACATGTATTTGGAACTCTAAATCAAACACGGTTTGTGCTAGCTCTTTGAAACGTGACACAATAAAGCAGTTTCAAGTTCTATCTCTACGGTTTGTTTGCTGTTGATGTAGCCCTAAGCAGAGACTGGCGAGAATCACTTTCATGGAAAGGGCCTGCCAAGCTTCCAAAAAACTACAAGTTGCCTGAAATCTCAGCACACACTTTTTCACCCAATCTTGATGAAACTTTTAGGTAATGATCAGTACACCAATCCCACTAGGCTCACCAAATTTCGTTCTTCTAGGTTAAACCGTTCGTTGGCAGTAACCGGTTTCGTTTTGAGGTTTCACTCTTTTTTCTCCTATAGGGATACATGTATTTGGAACTCTAAATCAAACACGGTTTGTGCTAGCTCTTTGAAACTTGACACAATAAAGCAGTTTCAAGTTCTATCTCTATGGTTTGTTTGCTGTTTATGTAGCCCTAAGCAGAGAGTGGCGAGAATCACTTTCATGGAAAGGGCCTGCCAAGCTTCCAAAAATCTACGAGTTGCCTGAAATCTCAGCAAACACTTTTTCACCCAATCTTGATGAAACTTTCATGTAATGATCAGTACAACAATCCCACTTGGCTCGCCAAATTTAGTTCTTCTAGGTTAAACCGTTCCTTGGCAGTCACCGGTTTCATTTTGAGGTTTCACTCTGTTTTCTCCTATAGGGATACATGTATTTGGAACTCTAAATCAAACAAGGTTTGTGCTAGCTCTTTGAAACTTGACACAATAAAGCAGTTTCAAGTTCTATCTCTATGGTTTGTTTGCTGTTGATGTAGCCCTAAGCAGAGACTGGCGAGAATCACTTTCATGGAAAGGGCCTGCCAAGCTTCCAAAAAACTACGAGTTGCCTGAAATCTCAGCACACCCTTTTTCACCCAATCTTGATGAAACTTTCAGGTAATGATCAGTACACCAATCCCACTTGGCTCGCCAAATTTCGTTCTTCTAGGTTAAACCGTTTGTTGGCAGTAACCGGTTTCATTTTGAGGTTTCACTCTGTTTTCTCCTATAGGGATACATGTATTTGGAACTCAAAATCAAACACGGTTTGTGCAAGCTCTTTGAAACTTGTCACAATAAAGCAGTTTCAAGTTCTATCTCTATGCTTTGTTTGCTGTTGATGTAGCCCTAAGCAGAGACTGGCGAGAATCACTTTCATGGAAAGGGCCTGCCAAGCTTCCAAAAAACTACGAGTTTCCTGAAATCTCAGCACACCCTTTTTCACCCAATCTTGATGAAACTTTCAGGTAATGATCAGTACACCAATCCCACTTGGTTCGCCAAATTTCGTTCTTCTAGGTTAAACCGTTTGTTGGCAGTAACCGGTTTCATTTTGAGGTTTCACTCTGTTTTCTCCTATAGGGATACATGTATTTGGAACTCAAAATCAAAGACGGTTTGTGCAAGCTCTTTGAAACTTGTCACAATAAAGCAGTTTCAAGTTCTATCTCTATGCTTTGTTTGCTGTTGATGTAGCCCTAAGCAGAGACTGGCGAGAATCACTTTCATGGAAAGGGCCTGCCAAGCTTCCAAAAAACTACGAGTTTCCTGAAATCTCAGCAAACACTATTTCACCCAATCTTGATGAAACTTTCAGGTAATGATCAGTACACCAATCCCACTTGGCTTGCCAAATTTCGTTCTTCTAGGTTAAACCGTTCGTTGGCAGTAACCGGTTTCATTTTGAGGTTTCACTCTGTTTTCTCCTATACGGATACATGTATTTGGAACTCTAAATCAAACACGGTTTGTGCTAGCTCTTTGAAACTTGACACAATAAAGCAGTTTCAAGTTCTATCTCTATGGTTTGTTTGCTGTTGATGTAGCCCTAAGCAGAGACTGGCGAGAATCACTTTCATGGAAAGGGCCTGCCAAGCTTCCAAAAAACTACGAGTTGCCTGAAATCTCAGCACACCCTTTTTCACCCAATCTTGATGAAACTTTCAGGTAATGATCAGTACACCAATCCCACTTGGTTCGCCAAATTTCGTTCTTCTAGGTTAAACCGTTCGTTGGCAGTAACCGGTTTCATTTTGAGGTTTCACTCTTTTTTCTCCTATAGGGATACATGTATTTGAAACTCTAAATCAAACACGGTTTGTGCTAGCTCTTTGAAACTTGACACAATAAAGCAGTTTCAAGTTCTATCTGTATGGTTTGTTTGCTGTTGATGTAGCCCTAAGCAGAGACTGGCGAGAATCACTTTCATGGAAAGGGCCTGCCAAGCTTCCAAAAAACTACGAGTTGCCTGAAATCTCAGCACACACTTTTTCACCCAATCTTGATGAAAGTTTCAGGTAATGATCAGTACACCAATCCCACTTGGCTCGCCAAATTTCGTTCTTCTAGGTTAAACCGTTCGTTGGCAGTAACCGGTTTCATTTTGAGGTTTCATTCTGTTTTCTCCTATAGGGATACATGTATTTGGAACTCTAAATCAAACACGGTTTGTGCTAGCTCTTTGAAACTTGACACAATAAAGCAGTTTCAAGTTCTATCTCTATGGTTTGTTTGCTGTTGATGTAGCCCTAAGCAGAGACTGGCGAGAATCACTTTCATGGAAAGGGTCTGCCAAGCTTCCAAAAAACTACGAGTTGCCTGAAATCTCAGCACACACTTTTTCACCCAATCTTGATGAAAGTTTCAGGTAATGATCAGTACACCAATCCCACTTGGCTCGCCAAATTTCGTTCTTCTAGGTTAAACCGTTCGTTGGCAGTAACCGGTTTCATTTTGAGGTTTCACTCTGTTTTCTCCTATAGGGATACATGTATTTGGAACTCTAAATCAAACACGGTTTGTGCTAGCTCTTTGAAACTTGATACAATAAAGCAGTTTCAAGTTCTATCTCTATGGTTTGTTTGTTGTTGATGTAGCCCTAAGCAGAGACTGGCGAGAATCACTTTCATGGAAAGGGCCTGCCAAGCTTCCAAAAAACTACGAGTTGCCTGAAATCTCAGCAAACACTTTTTCACCCAATCTTGATGATACTTTCAGGTAATGATCAGTACACCAATCCCAGTTGGCTCGCCAAATTTCGTTCTTCTAGGTTAAACCGTTCGTTGGCAGTAACCGGTTTCGTTTTGAGGTTTCACTCTTTTTTCTCCTATAGGGATACATGTATTTGGAACTCTAAATCAAACACGGGTTGTGCTAGCTCTTTGAAACTTGACACCATAAAGCAGTTTCAAGTTCTATCTCTACGGTTTGTTTGCTGTTGATGTAGCCCTAAGCAGAGACTGGCGAGAATCACTTTCATGGAAAGGGCCTGCCAAGCTTCCAAAAAACTACGAGTTGCCTGAAATCTCAACACACACTTTTTCACCCAATCTTGATGAAACTTTCAGGTAATGATCAGTACACCAATCCCACTTGGCTCGCCAAATTTCGTTCTTCTAGGTTAAACCGTTCGTTGGCAGTAACCGGTTTCATTTTGAGGTTTCACTCTGTTTTCTCCTATAGGGATACATGTGTTTGGAACTCTAAATCAAACACGGTTTGTGCTAGCTCTTTGAAACTTGACACAATAAAGCAGTTTCAAGTTCTATCTCTATGGTTTGTTTGCTGTTTATGTAGCCCTAAGCAGAGACTGGCGAGAATCACTTTCATGGAAAGGGCCTGCCAAGCTTCCAAAAATCTACGAGTTGCCTGAAATCTCAGCAAACACTTTTTCACCCAATCTTGATGAAACTTTCATGTAATGATCAGTACAACAATCCCACTTGGCTCGCCAAATTTAGTTCTTCTAGGTTAAACCGTTCCTTGGCAGTCACCGGTTTCATTTTGAGGTTTCACTCTGTTTTCTCCTATAGGGATACATGTATTTGGAACTCTAAATCAAACAAGGTTTGTGCTAGCTCTTTGAAACTTGACACAATAAAGCAGTTTCAAGTTCTATCTCTATGGTTTGTTTGCTGTTGATGTAGCCCTAAGCAGAGACTGGCGAGAATCACTTTCATGGAAAGGGCCTCCCAAGCTTCCAAAAACTACGAGTTGCCTGAAATCTCAGCACACCCTTTTTCACCCAATCTTGATGAAACTTTCAGGTAATGATCAGTACACCAATCCCACTTGGCTCGCCAAATTTCGTTCTTCTAGGGTAACCATTCGTTGGCAGTAACCGGTTTCATTTTGAGGTTTCACTCTGTTTTCTCCTATAGGGATACATGTATTTGGAACTCTAAATCAAACACGTTTTGTGCTAGCTCTTTGAAACTTGACACAATAAAGCAGTTTCAAGTTCTATCTCTATGGTTTGTTTGCTGTTGATGTAGCCCTAAGCAGAGACTGGCGAGAATTACTTTCATGGAAAGGGCCTGCCAAGCTTCCAAAAAACTACGAGTTGCCTGAAATCTCAGCACACACTTTTTCACCCAATCTTGATGAAACTTTCAGGTAATGATCAGTACCCCAATCCCACTTGGCTCGCCAAATTTCGTTCTTCTAGGTTAAACCGTTCGTTGGCAGTAACCGGTTTCATTTTGAGGTTTCACTCTGTTTTCTCCTATAGAGATACATGTATTTGAAACTCTAAATCAAACACGGTTTGTGCTAGCTCTTTGAAACTTGACAGAATAAAGCAGTTTAAAGTTCTATCTCTATGGTTTGTTTGCTGTTGATGTAGCCCTAAGCAGAGACTGGCGAGAATCACTTTCATGGAAAGGGCCTGCCAAGCTTCCAAAAAACTACGAGTTGCCTGAAATCTGAGCACACACTTTTTCACCCTATCTTGATGAAACTTTCAGGTAATGATCAGTACACCAATCCAACTTGGCTCGCCAAATTTCATTCTTCTAGGTTAAACCGTTCGTTGGCAGTAACCGGTTTCATTTTGAGGTTTCACTCTGTTTTCTCCTATAGGGATACATGTATTTGGAACTCTAAATCAAACACGGTTTGTGCTAGCTCTTTGAAACTTGACACAATAAAGCAGTTTCAAGTTCTATCACTATGGTTTCTTTGCTGTTGATGTAGCCCTAAGCAGAGACTGGCGAGAATCACTTTCATGGAAAGGGCCTGCCAAGCTTCCAAAAAACTACGAGTTGCCTGAAATCTCAGCAAACACTTTTTCACCCAATCTTGATGAAACTTTCAGGTAATGATCAGTACACCAATCCCACTTGGCTCACCAAATTTCGTTCTTCTAGGTTAAACCGTTCGTTGGCAGTAACCGGTTTCATTTTGAGGTTTCACTCTGTTTTCTCCTATAGGGATACATGTATTTGGAACTCTAAATCAAACACGGTTTGTGCTAGCTCTTTGAAACTTGACACAATAAAGCAGTTTCAAGTTCTATCTCTATGGTTTGTTTGCTGTTGATGTAGCCCTAAGCAGAGACTGGCGAGAATCACTTTCATGGAAAGGGCCTGCCAAGCTTCCAAAAAACTACGAGTTGCCTGAAATCTCAGCAAACACTTTTTCACCCAATCTTGATGAAACTTTCAGGTAATGATCAGTACTCCAATCCCACTTGGCTCGCCAAATTTCGTTCTTCTAGGTTAAACCGTTCGTTGGCAGTAACCGGTTTCATTTTGAGGTTTCACTCTGTTTTCTCCTATAGGGATACATGTATTTGGAACTCTAAATCAAACACGGTTTGTGCTAGCTCTTTGAAACTTGACACAATAAAGCAGTTTCAAGTTCTATCTCTATGGTTTGTTTGCTGTTGATGTAGCCCTAAGCAGAGACTGGCGAGAATCACTTTCATGGAAAGGGCCTGCCAAGCTTCCAAAAAACTACGAGTTGCCTGAAATCTCAGCACACAACTTTTCACCCAATCTTGATGAAACTTTCAGGTAATGATCAGTACACCAATCCCACTTGGCTCACCAAATTTTGTTCTTCTAGGTTAAACCGTTCCTTGGCAGTAACCGGTTTCATTTTGAGGTTTCACTCTGTTTTCTCCTACAGGGATACATGTATTTGGAACTCTAAATCAAACACGGTTTGTGCTAGCTCTTTGAAACTTGATACAATAAAGCAGTTTCAAGTTCTATCTCTATGGTTTGTTTGCTGTTGATGTAGCCCTAAGCAGAGACTGGCGAGAATCACTTTCATGGAAAGGGCCTGCCAAGCTTCCAAAAAACTACGAGTTGCCTGAAATCTCAGCAAACACTTTTTCTCCCAATCTTGATGAAACTTTCAGGTAATGATCAATACACCAATCCCACTTGGCTCGCCAAATTTCGTTCTTCTAGGTTAAACCGTTCGTTGGCAGTAACCGGTTTCATTTTGAGGTTTCACTCTTTTTTCTCCTATAGGGATACATGTATTTGAAACTCTAAATCAAACACGGTTTGTGCTAGCTCTTTGAAACTTGACACAATAAAGCAGTTTCAAGTTCTATCTGTATGGTTTGTTTGCTGTTGATGTAGCCCTAAGCAGAGACTGGCAAGAATCACTTTCATGGAAAGGGCCTGCCAAGCTTCCAAAAAACTACGAGTTGCCTGAAATCTCAGCACACACTTTTTCACCCAATCTTGATGAAAGTTTCAGGTAATGATCAGTACACCAATCCCACTTGGCTCGCCAAATTTCGTTCTTCTAGGTTAAACCGTTCGTTGGCAGTAACCGGTTTCATTTTGAGGTTTCATTCTGTTTTCTCCTATAGGGATACATGTATTTGGAACTCTAAATCAAACACGGTTTGTGCTAGCTCTTTGAAACTTGACACAATAAAGCAGTTTCAAGTTCTATCTCTATGGTTTGTTTGCTGTTGATGTAGCCCTAAGCAGAGACTGGCGAGAATCACTTTCATGGAAAGGGTCTGCCAAGCTTCCAAAAAACTACGAGTTGCCTGAAATCTCAGCACACACTTTTTCACCCAATCTTGATGAAAGTTTCAGGTAATGATCAGTACACCAATCCCACTTGGCTCGCCAAATTTCGTTCTTCTAGGTTAAACCTTTCGTTGGCAGTAACCGGTTTCATTTTGAGGTTTCACTCTGTTTTCTCCTATAGGGATACATGTATTTGGAACTCTAAATCAAACACGGTTTGTGCTAGCTCTTTGAAACTTGACACAATAAAGCAGTTTCAAGTTCTATCTCTATGGTTTGTTTGCTGTTGATGTAGCGCTAAGCAGAGACTGGCGAGAATCACTTTCATGGAAAGGGCCTGCCAAGCTTCCAAAAAACTACGAGTTGCCTGAAATCTGAGCACACACTTTTTCACCCTATCTTGATGAAACTTTCAGGTAATGATCAGTACACCAATCCAACTTGGCTCGCCAAATTTCGTTCTTCTAGGTTAAACCGTTCGTTGGCAGTAACCGGTTTCATTTTGAGGTTTCACTCTGTTTTCTCCTAAAGGGATACATGTATTTGGAACTCTAAATCAAACACGGTTTGTGCTAGCTCTTTGAAACTTGACACAATAAAGCAGTTTCAAGTTCTATCACTATGGTTTCTTTGCTGTTGATGTAGCCCTAAGCAGAGACTGGCGAGAATCACTTTCATGGAAAGGGCCTGCCAAGCTTCCAAAAAACTACGAGTTGCCTGAAATCTCAGCAAACACTTTTTCACCCAATCTTGATGAAACTTTCAGGTAATGATCAGTACACCAATCCCACTTGGCTCACCAAATTTCGTTCTTCTAGGTTAAACCATTCGTTGGCAGTAACCGGTTTCATTTTGAGGTTTCACTCTGTTTTCTCCTATAGGGATACATGTATTTGGAACTCTAAATCAAACACGGTTTGTGCTAGCTCTTTGAAACTTGACACAATAAAGCAGTTTCAAGTTCTATCTCTATGGTTTGTTTGCTGTTGATGTAGCCCTAAGCAGAGACTGGCGAGAATCACTTTCATGGAAAGGGCCTGCCAAGCTTCCAAAAAACTACGAGTTGCCTGAAATCTCAGCAAACACTTTTTCACCCAATCTTGATGAAACTTTCAGGTAATGATCAGTACTCCAATCCCACTTGGCTCGCCAAATTTCGTTCTTCTAGGTTAAACCGTTCGTTGGCAGTAACCGGTTTCATTTTGAGGTTTCACTCTGTTTTCTCCTATAGGGATACATGTATTTGGAACTCTAAATCAAACACGGTTTGTGCTAGCTCTTTGAAACTTGACACAATAAAGCAGTTTCAAGTTCTATCTCTATGGTTTGTTTGCTGTTGATGTAGCCCTAAGCAGAGACTGGCGAGAATCACTTTCATGGAAAGGGCCTGCCAAGCTTCCAAAAAACTACGAGTTGCCTGAAATTTCAGCACACAACTTTTCACCCAATCTTGATGAAACTTTCAGGTAATGATCAGTACACCAATCCCACTTGGCTCACCAAATTTTGTTCTTCTAGGTTAAACCGTTCCTTGGCAGTAACCGGTTTCATTTTGAGGTTTCACTCTGTTTTCTCCTACAGGGATACATGTATTTGGAACTCTAAATCAAACACGGTTTGTGCTAGCTCTTTGAAACTTGATACAATAAAGCAGTTTCAAGTTCTATCTCTACGGTTTGTTTGCTGTTGATGTAGCCCTAAGCAGAGACTGGCGAGAATCACTTTCATGGAAAGGGCCTGCCAAGCTTCCAAAAAACTACGAGTTGCCTGAAATCTCAGCAAACACTTTTTCTCCCAATCTTGATGAAACTTTCAGGTAATGATCAGTACACCCATCCCACTTGGCTCGCCAAATTTCGTTCTTCTAGGTTAAACCGTTCGTTGGCAGTAACCGGTTTCATTTTGAGGTTTCACTCTGTTTTCTCCTATAGGGATACATGTATTTGGAACTCTAAATCAAACACGGTTTGTGCTAGCTCTTTGAAACTTGACAAAATAAAGCAGTTTCAAGTTCTATCTCTATGGTTTGTTTGCTGTTGATGTAGCCCTAAGCAGAGACTGGCGAAAATCACTTTCTTGGAAAGGGCCTGCCAAGCTTCCAAAAAACTACGAGTTGCCTGAAATCTCAGCACACCCTTTTTCACCCAATCTTGATGAAACTTTCAGGTAATGATCAGTACACCAATCCCACTTGGCTCGCCAAATTTTGTTCTTCTAGGTTAAACCATTCGTTGGCAGTAACCGGTTTCATTTTGAGGTTTCACTCTGTTTTCTCCTATAGGGATACATGTATTTGGAACTCTAAATCAAACACGGTTTGTGCTAGCTCTTTGAAACTTGACACAACAAAGCAGTTTCAAGTTCTATCTGTATGGTTTTTTTGCTGTTGATGTAGCCCTAAGCAGAGACTGGCGAGAATCACTTTCATGGAAAGGGCCTGCCAAGCTTCCAAAAAACTACGAGTTGCCTGAAATCTCAGCAAACACTTTTTCACCCAATCTTGATGAAACTTTCAGGTAATGATCAGTACTCCAATCCCACTTGGCTCGCCAAATTTCGTTCTTCTAGGTGAAACCGTTCGTTGGCAGTAACCGGTTTCATTTTGAGGTTTCACTCTGTTTTCTCCTATAGGGATACATGTATTTGGAACTCTAAATCAAACACGGTTTGTGCTAGCTCTTTGAAACTTGACACAATAAAGCAGTTTCAAGTTCTATCTCTATGGTTTGTTTGCTGTTGATGTAGCCCTAAGCAGAGACTGGCGAGAATCACTTTCATGGAAAGGGCCTGCCAAGCTTCCAAAAAACTACGAGTTGCCTGAAATCTCAGCACACAACTTTTCACCCAATCTTGATGAAACTTTCAGGTAATGATCAGTACACCAATCCCACTTGGCTCACCAAATTTTGTTCTTCTAGGTTAAACCGTTCCTTGGCAGTAACCGGTTTCATTTTGAGGTTTCACTCTGTTTTCTCCTACAGGGATACATGTATTTGGAACTCTAAATCAAACACGGTTTGTGCTAGCTCTTTGAAACTTGATACAATAAAGCAGTTTCAAGTTCTATCTCTATGGTTTGTTTTGCTGTTGATGTAGCCCTAAGCAGAGACTGGCGAGAATCACTTTCATGGAAAGGGCCTGCCAAGCTTCCAAAAAACTACGAGTTGCCTGAAATCTCAGCAAACACTTTTTCTCCCAATCTTGATGAAACTTTCAGGTAATGATCAGTACACCAATCCCACTTGGCTCGCCAAATTTCGTTCTTCTAGGTTAAACCGTTCGTTGGCAGTAACCGGTTTCATTTTGAGGTTTCACTCTGTTTTCTCCTATAGGGATACATGTATTTGGAACTCTAAATCAAACACGGTTTGTGCTAGCTCTTTGAAACTTGACAAAATAAAGCAGTTTCAAGTTCTATCTCTATGGTTTGTTTGCTGTTGATGTAGCCCTAAGCAGAGACTGGCGAAAATCACTTTCTTGGAAAGGGCCTGCCAAGCTTCCAAAAAACTACGAGTTGCCTGAAATCTCAGCACACCCTTTTTCACCCAATCTTGATGAAACTTTCAGGTAATGATCAGTACACCAATCCCACTTGGCTCGCAAATTTTGTTCTTCTAGGTTAAACCATTCGTTGGCAGTAACCGGTTTCATTTTGAGGTTTCACTCTGTTTTCTCCTATAGGGATACATGTATTTGGAACTCTAAATCAAACACGGTTTGTGCTAGCTCTTTGAAACTTGACACAACAAAGCAGTTTCAAGTTCTATCTCTATGGTTTGTTTGCTGTTGATGTAGCCCTAAGCAGAGACTGGCGAGAATCACTTTCATGGAAAGGGCCTGCCAAGCTTCCAAAAAACTACGAGTTGCCTGAAATCTCAGCAAACACTTTTTCACCCAATCTTGATGAAACTTTCAGGTAATGATCAGTACACCAATACCACTTGGCTCGCCAAATATCGTTCTTCTAGGTTAAACCGTTCGTTGGCAGTAACCGGTTTCATTTTGAGGTTTCACTCTGTTTTCTCCTATAGGGATACATGTATTTGGAACTCTAAATCAAACACGGTTTGTGCTAGCTCTTTGAAACTTGACACAATAAAGCAGTTTCAAGTTCTATCTCTATGGTTTGTTTGCTGTTGATGTAGCCCTAAGCAGAGACTGGCGAGAATCACTTTCATGGAAAGGGCCTGCCAAGCTTCCAAAAAACTACGAGTTGCCTGAAATCTCAGCAAACACTTTTTCACCCAATCTTGATGAAACTTTCAGGTAATGATCAGTACTCCAATCCCACTTGGCTCGCCAAATTTCGTTCTTCTAGGTTAAACCGTTCGTTGGCAGTAACCGGTTTCATTTTGAGGTTTCACTCTGTTTTCTCCTATAGGGATACATGTATTTGGAACTCTAAATCAAACACGGTTTGTGCTAGCTCTTTGAAACTTGACACCATAAAGCAGTTTCAAGTTCTATCTCTATGGTTTGTTTGCTGTTGATGTAGCCCTAAGCAGAGACTGGCGAGAATCACTTTCATGGAAAGGGCCTGCCAAGCTTCCAAAAAACTACGAGTTGCCTGAAATCTCAGCAAACACTTTTTCTCCCAATCTTGATGAAACTTTCAGGTAATGATCAGTACTCCAATCCCACTTGGCTCGCCAAATTTCGTTCTTCTAGGTTAAACCGTTCGTTGGCAGTAACCGGTTTCATTTTGAGGTTTCACTCTGTTTTCTCCTATAGGGATACATGTATTTGGAACTCTAAATCAAACACGGTTTGTGCTAGCTCTTTGAAACTTGACACAATAAAGCAGTTTCAAGTTCTATCTCTATGGTTTGTTTGCTGTTTATGTAGCCCTAAGCAGAGACTGGCGAGAATCACTTTCATGGAAAGGGCCTGCCAAGCTTCCAAAAAACTACGAGTTGCCTGAAATCTCAGCAAACACTTTTTCTCCCAATCTTGATGAAACTTTCAGGTAATGATCAGTACACCAATCCCACTTGGCTCGCCAAATTTCGTTCTTCTAGGTTAAACCGTTCGTTGGCAGTAACCGGTTTCATTTTGAGGTTTCACTCTGTTTTCTCCTATAGGGATACATGTATTTGGAACTCTAAATCAAACACGGTTTGTGCTAGCTCTTTGAAACTTGACAAAATAAAGCAGTTTCAAGTTCTATCTCTATGGTTTGTTTGCTGTTGATGTAGCCCTAAGCAGAGACTGGCGAAAATCACTTTCTTGGAAAGGGCCTGCCAAGCTTCCAAAAAACTACGAGTTGCCTGAAATCTCAGCACACCCTTTTTCACCCAATCTTGATGAAACTTTCAGGTAATGATCAGTACACCAATCCCACTTGGCTCGCCAAATTTTGTTCTTCTAGGTTAAACCATTCGTTGGCAGTAACCGGTTTCATTTTGAGGTTTCACTCTGTTTTCTCCTATAGGGATACATGTATTTGGAACTCTAAATCAAACACGGTTTGTGCTAGCTCTTTGAAACTTGACACAACAAAGCAGTTTCAAGTTCTATCTGTATGGTTTTTTTGCTGTTGATGTAGCCCTAAGCAGAGACTGGCGAGAATCACTTTCATGGAAAGGGCCTGCCAAGCTTCCAAAAAACTACGAGTTGCCTGAAATCTCAGCAAACACTTTTTCACCCAATCTTGATGAAACTTTCAGGTAATGATCAGTACTCCAATCCCACTTGGCTCGCCAAATTTCGTTCTTCTAGGTGAAACCGTTCGTTGGCAGTAACCGGTTTCATTTTGAGGTTTCACTCTGTTTTCTCCTATAGGGATACATGTATTTGGAACTCTAAATCAAACACGGTTTGTGCTAGCTCTTTGAAACTTGACACAATAAAGCAGTTTCAAGTTCTATCTCTATGTTTGTTTGCTGTTGATGTAGCCCCTAAGCAGAGACTGGCGAGAATCACTTTCATGGAAAGGGCCTGCCAAGCTTCCAAAAAACTACGAGTTGCCTGAAATCTCAGCACACAACTTTTCACCCAATCTTGATGAAACTTTCAGGTAATGATCAGTACACCAATCCCACTTGGCTCACCAAATTTTGTTCTTCTAGGTTAAACCGTTCCTTGGCAGTAACCGGTTTCATTTTGAGGTTTCACTCTGTTTTCTCCTACAGGGATACATGTATTTGGAACTCTAAATCAAACACGGTTTGTGCTAGCTCTTTGAAACTTGATACAATAAAGCAGTTTCAAGTTCTATCTCTATGGTTTGTTTGCTGTTGATGTAGCCCTAAGCAGAGACTGGCGAGAATCACTTTCCATGGAAAGGGCCTGCCAAGCTTCCAAAAAACTACGAGTTGCCTGAAATCTCAGCAAACACTTTTTCTCCCAATCTTGATGAAACTTTCAGGTAATGATCAGTACACCAATCCCACTTGGCTCGCCAAATTTCGTTCTTCTAGGTTAAACCGTTCGTTGGCAGTAACCGGTTTCATTTTGAGGTTTCACTCTGTTTTCTCCTATAGGGATACATGTATTTGGAACTCTAAATCAAACACGGTTTGTGCTAGCTCTTTGAAACTTGACAAAATAAAGCAGTTTCAAGTTCTATCTCTATGGTTTGTTTGCTGTTGATGTAGCCCTAAGCAGAGACTGGCGAAAATCACTTTCTTGGAAAGGGCCTGCCAAGCTTCCAAAAAACTACGAGTTGCCTGAAATCTCAGCACACCCTTTTTCACCCAATCTTGATGAAACTTTCAGGTAATGATCAGTACACCAATCCCACTTGGCTCGCCAAATTTTGTTCTTCTAGGTTAAACCATTCGTTGGCAGTAACCGGTTTCATTTTAAGGTTTCACTCTGTTTTCTCCTATAGGGATACATGTATTTGGAACTCTAAATCAAACACGGTTTGTGCTAGCTCTTTGAAACTTGACACAATAAAGCAGTTTCAAGTTCTATCTCTATGGTTTGTTTGCTGTTGATGTAGCCCTAAGCAGAGACTGGCGAGAATCACGTTCATGGAAAGGGCCTGCCAAGCTCCCAAAAAACTACGAGTTGCCTGAAATCTCAGCACACACATTTTCACCCAATCTTGATGAAACTTTCAGGTAATGATCAGTACACCAATCCCACTTGGCTCGCCAAATTTCGTTCTTCTAGGTTAAACCGTTCGTTGGCAGTAACCGGTTTCATTTTGAGGTTTCAATCTGTTTTCTCCTATAGGGATACATGTATTTGGAACTCTAAATCAAAACACGGTTTGTGCTAGCTCTTTGAAACTTGACAAAATAAAGCAGTTTCAAGTTCTATCTCTATGGTTTGTTTGCTGTTGATGTAGCCCTAAGCAGAGACTGGCGAAAATCACTTTCTTGGAAAGGGCCTGCCAAGCTTCCAAAAAACTACGAGTTGCCTGAAATCTCAGCACACCCTTTTTCACCCAATCTTGATGAAACTTTCAGGTAATGATCAGTACACCAATCCCACTTGGCTCGCCAAATTTTGTTCTTCTAGGTTAAACCATTCGTTGGTAGTAACCGGTTTCATTTTGAGGTTTCACTCTGTTTTCTCCTATAGGGATACATGTATTTGGAACTCTAAATCAAACACGGTTTGTGCTAGCTCTTTGAAACTTGACACAACAAAGCAGTTTCAAGTTCTATCTCTATGGTTTGTTTGCTGTTGATGTAGCCCTAAGCAGAGACTGGCGAGAATCACTTTCATGGAAAGGGCCTGCCAAGCTTCCAAGAAACTACGAGTTGCCTGAAATCTCAGCAAACACTTTTTCACCCAATCTTGATGAAACTTTCAGGTAATGATCAGTACACCAATCCCACTTGGCTCGCCAAATTTCATTCTTCTAGGTTAAACCGTTCGTTGGCAGTAACCGGTTTCATTTTGAGGTTTCACTCTGTTTTCTCCTATAGGGATACATGTATTTGGAACTCTAAATCAAACACGGTTTGTGCTAGCTCTTTGAAACTTGACACAATAAAGCAGTTTCAAGTTCTATCTCTATGGTTTGTTTGCTGTTGATGTAGCCCTAAGCAGAGACTGGCGAGAATCACTTTCATGGAAAGGGCCTGCCAAGCTTCCAAAAAACTACGAGTTGCCTGAAATCTCAGCAAACACTTTTTCACCCAATCTTGATGAAACTTTCAGGTAATGATCAGTACTCCAATCCCACTTGGCTCGCCAAATTTCGTTCTTCTAGGTTAAACCGTTCGTTGGCAGTAACCGGTTTCATTTTGAGGTTTCACTCTGTTTTCTCCTATAGGGATACATGTATTTGGAACTCTAAATCAAACACGGTTTGTGCTAGCTCTTTGAAACTTGACACAATAAAGCAGTTTCAAGTTCTATCTCTATGGTTTGTTTGCTGTTTATGTAGCCCTAAGCAGAGACTGGCGAGAATCACTTTCATGGAAAGGGCCTGCCAAGCTTCCAAAAAACTACGAGTTGCCTGAAATCTCAGCACACAACTTTTCACCCAATCTTGATGAAGCTTTCAGGTAATGATCAGTACACCAATCCCACTTGGCTCGCGAAATTTCGTTCTTCTAGGTTAAACCATTCGTTGGCAGTAACCGGTTTCATTTTGAGGTTTCACTCTGTTTTCTCCTATAGGGATACATGTATTTGGAACTCTAAATCAAACATGGATTGTGCTAGCTCTTTGAAACTTGACACAATAAAGCAGTTTCAAGTTCTATCTCTATGGTTTGTTTTCTGTTGATGTAGCCCTAAGCAGAGACTTGCGAGAATCACTTTCATGGTAAGGGCCTGCCAAGCTTCCAAAAAACTACGAGTTCCCTGAAATCTCAGCACACACATTTTCACCCAATCTTGATGAAACTTTCAGGTAATGATCAGTACACCAATCCCACTTGCCTCGCCAAATTTCGTTCTTCTAGGTTAAACCGTTCGTTGGCAGTAACCGGTTTCATTTTGAGGTTTCACTCTGTTTTCTCCTATAGGGATACATGTATTTGAACTCTAAATCAAACACGGTTTGTGCTAGCTCTTTGAAACTTGACAAAATAAAGCAGTTTCAAGTTCTATCTCTATGGTTTGTTTGCTGTTGATGTAGCCCTAAGCAGAGACTGGCGAAAATCACTTTCTTGGAAAGGGCCTGCCAAGCTTCCAAAAAACTACGAGTTGCCTGAAATCTCAGCACACCCTTTTTCACCCAATCTTGATGAAACTTTCAGGTAATGATCAGTACACCAATCCCACTTGGCTCGCCAAATTTTGTTCTTCTAGGTTAAACCATTCGTTGGCAGTAACCGGTATCATTTTAAGGTTTCACTCTGTTTTCTCCTATAGGGATACATGTATTTGGAACTCTAAATCAAACACGGTTGTGCTAGCTCTTTGAAACTTGACACAATAAAGCAGTTTCAAGTTCTATCTCTATGGTTTGTTTGCTGTTGATGTAGCCCTAAGCAGAGACTGGCGAGAATCACGTTCATGGAAAGGGCCTGCCAAGCTCCCAAAAAACTACGAGTTGCCTGAAATCTCAGGACACCCTTTTTCACCCAATCTTGATGAAACTTTCAGGTAATGATCAGTACACCAATCCCACTTGGCTCGCCAAATTTCGTTCTTCTAGGTTAAACCGTTCGTTGGCAGTAACCGGTTTCATTTTGAGGTTTCACTCTGTTTTCTCCTATAGGGATACATGTATTTGGAACTCTAAATCAAACACGGTTGTGCTAGCTCTTTGAATCTTGACAAAATAAAGCAGTTTCAAGTTCTATCTCTATGGTTGTTTGCTGTTGATGTAGCCCTAAGCAGAGACTGGCGAAAATCACTTTCTTGGAAAGGGCCTGCCAAGCTTCCAAAAAACTACGAGTTGCCTGAAATCTCAGCACACCCTTTTTCACCCAATCTTGATGAAAACTTCAGGTAATGATCAGTACACCAATCCCACTTGGCTCGCCAAATTTTGTTCTTCTAGGTTAAACCATTCGTTGGCAGTAACCGGTTTCATTTTGAGGTTTCACTCTGTTTTCTCCTATAGGGATACATGTATTTGGAACTCTAAATCAAACACGGTTTGCGCTAGCTCTTTGAAACTTGACACAACAAAGCAGTTTCAAGTTCTATCTGTATGGTTTTTTTGCTGTTGATGTAGCCCTAAGCAGAGACTGGCGAGAATCACTTTCATGGAAAGGGCCTGCCAAGTTCCAAAAAACTACGAGTTGCCTGAAATCTCAGCAAACACTTTTTCACCCAATCTTGATGAAACTTTCAGGTAATGATCAGTACACCAATCCCACTTGGCTCGCCAAATTTCGTTCTTCTAGGTTAAACCGTTCGTTGGCAGTAACCGGTTTCATTTTGAGGTTTCACTCTGTTTTCTCCTATAGGGATACATGTATTTGGAACTCTAAATCAAACACGGTTTGTGCTAGCTCTTTGAAACTTGACACAATAAAGCAGTTTCAAGTTCTATCTCTATGGTTTGTTTGCTGTTGATGTAGCCCTAAGCAGAGACTGGCGAGAATCACTTTCATGGAAAGGGCCTGCCAAGCTTCCAAAAAACTATGAGTTGCCTGAAATCTCAGCAAACACTTTTTCACCCAATCTTGATGAAACTTTCAGGTAATGATCAGTACTCCAATCCCACTTGGCTCGCCAAATTTCGTTCTTCTAGGTTAAACCGTTCGTTGGCAGTAACCGGTTTCATTTTGAGGTTTCACTCTGTTTTCTCCTATAGGGATACATGTATTTGGAACTCTAAATCAAACAAGTTTGTGCTAGCTCTTTGAAACTTGACACAATAAAGCAGTTTCAAGTTCTATCTCTATGGTTTGTTTGCTGTTTATGTAGCCCTAAGCAGAGACTGGCGAAAATCACTTTCTTGGAAAGGGCCTGCCAAGCTTTCCAAAAAACTACGAGTTGCCTGAAATCTCAGCACACCCTTTTTCACCCAATCTTGATGAAACTTTCAGGTAATGATCAGTACACCAATCCCACTTGGCTCGCCAAATTTTGTTCTTCTAGGTTAAACCATTCGTTGGCAGTAACCGGTTTCATTTTGAGGTTTCACTCTGTTTTCTCCTATAGGGATACATGTATTTGGAACTCTAAATCAAACACGGTTTGTGCTAGCTCTTTGAAACTTGACACAACAAAGCAGTTTCAAGTTCTATCTGTATGGTTTTTTTGCTGTTGATGTAGCCCTAAGCAGAGACTGGCGAGAATCACTTTCATGGAAAGGGCCTGCCAAGCTTCCAAAAAACTACGAGTTGCCTGAAATCTCAGCAAACACTTTTTCAACCCAATCTTGATGAAACTTTCAGGTAATGATCAGTACACCAATCCCACTTGGCTCGCCAAATTTCGTTCTTCTAGGTTAAACCGTTCGTTGGCAGTAACCGGTTTCATTTTGAGGTTTCACTCTGTTTTCTGCTATAGGGATACATGTATTTGGAACTCTAAATCAAACACGGTTTGTGCTAGCTCTTTGAAACTTGACACAATAAAGCAGTTTCAAGTTCTATCTCTATGGTTTGTTTGCTGTTGATGTAGCCCTAAGAAGAGACTGGCGAGAATCACTTTCATGGAAAGGGCCTGCCAAGCTTCCAAAAAACTACGAGTTGCCTGAAATCTCAGCAAACACTTTTTCACCCAATCTTGATGAAACTTTCAGGTAATGATCAGTACTCCAATTCCACTTGGCTCGCCAAATTTCGTTCTTCTAGGTTAAACCGTTCGTTGGCAGTAACCGGTTTCATTTTGAGGTTTCACTCTGTTTTCTCCTATAGGGATACATGTATTTGGAACTCTAAATCAAACACGGTTTGTGCTAGCTCTTTGAAACTTGACACAATAAAGCAGTTTCAAGTTCTATCTCTATGGTTTGTTTGCTGTTGATGTAGCCCTAAGCAGAGACTGGCGAGAATCACTTTCATGGAAAGGGCCTGCCAAGCTTCCAAAAAACTACGAGTTGCCTGAAATCTCAGCACACAACTTTTCACCCAATCTTGATGAAACTTTCAGGTAATGATCAGTACACCAATCCCACTTGGCTCACCAAATTTTGTTCTTCTAGGTTAAACCGTTCCTTGGCAGTAACCGGTTTCATTTTGAGGTTTCACTCTGTTTTCTCCTACAGGGATACATGTATTTGGAACTCTAAATCAAACACGGTTTGTGCTAGCTCTTTGAAACTTGATACAATAAAGCAGTTTCAAGTTCTATCTCTATGGTTTGTTTGCTGTTGATGTAGCCCTAAGCAGAGAATGGCGAGAATCACTTTCATGGAAAGGGCCTGCCAAGCTTCCAAAAAACTACGAGTTGCCTGAAATCTCAGCAAACACTTTTTCTCCCAATCTTGATGAAACTTTCAGGTAATGATCAGTACACCAATCCCACTTGGCTCGCCAAATTTCGTTCTTCTAGGTTAAACCGTTCGTTGGCAGTAACCGGTTTCATTTTGAGGTTTCACTCTGTTTTCTCCTATAGGGATACATGTATTTGGAACTCTAAATCAAACACGGTTTGTGCTAGCTCTTTGAAACTTGACAAAATAAAGCAGTTTCAAGTTCTATCTCTATGGTTTGTTTGCTGTTGATGTAGCCCTAAGCAGAGACTGGCGAAAATCACTTTCTTGGAAAGGGCCTGCCAAGCTTCCAAAAAACTACGAGTTGCCTGAAATCTCAGCACACCCTTTTTCACCCAATCTTGATGAAACTTTCCGGTAATGATCAGTACACCAATCCCACTTGGCTCGCCAAATTTTGTTCTTCTAGGTTAAACCATTCGTTGGCAGTAACCGGTTTCATTTTGAGGTTTCACTCTGTTTTCTCCTATAGGGATACATGTATTTGGAACTCTAAATCAAACACGGTTTGTGCTAGCTCTTTGAAACTTGACACAACAAAGCAGTTTCAAGTTCTATCTCTATGGTTTGTTTGCTGTTGATGTAGCCCTAAGCAGAGACTGGCGAGAATCACTTTCATGGAAAGGGCCTGCCAAGCTTCCAAAAAACTACGAGTTGCCTGAAATCTCAGCAAACACTTTTTCACCCAATCTTGATGAAACTTTCAGGTAATGATCAGTACACCAATCCCACTTGGCTCGCCAAATTTCGTTCTTCTAGGTTAAACCGTTCGTTGGCAGTAACCGGTTTCATTTTGAGGTTTCACTCTGTTTTCTCCTATAGGGATACATGTATTTGGAACTCTAAATCAAACACGGTTTGTGCTAGCTCTTTGAAACTTGACACAATAAAGCAGTTTCAAGTTCTATCTCTATGGTTTGTTTGCTGTTGATGTAGCCCTAAGCAGAGACTGGCGAGAATCACTTTCATGGAAAGGGCCTGCCAAGCTTCCAAAAAACTACGAGTTGCCTGAAATCTCAGCAAACACTTTTTCACCCAATCTTGATGAAACTTTCAGGTAATGATCAGTACTCCAATCCCACTTGGCTCGCCAAATTTCGTTCTTCTAGGTTAAACCGTTCGTTGGCAGTAACCGGTTTCATTTTGAGGTTTCACTCTGTTTTCTCCTATAGCGATACATGTATTTGGAACTCTAAATCAAACACGGTTTGTGCTAGCTCTTTGAAACTTGACACAATAAAGCAGTTTCAAGTTCTATCTCTATGGTTTGTTTGCTGTTTTTGTAGCCCTAAGCAGAGACTGGCGAGAATCACTTTCATGGAAAGGGCCTGCCAAGCTTCCAAAAAACTACGAGTTGCCTGAAATCTCAGCACACAACTTTTCACCCAATCTTGATGAAGCTTTCAGGTAATGATCAGTACACCAATCCCACTTGGCTCGCGAAATTTCGTTCTTCTAGGTTAAACCATTCGTTGGCAGTAACCGGTTTCATTTTGAGGTTTCACTCTGTTTTCTCCTATAGGGATACATGTATTTGGAACTCTAAATCAAACACGGTTTGTGCTAGCTCTTTGAAACTTGACACAATAAAGCAGTTTCAAGTTCTATCTCTATGGTTTGTTTGCTGTTGATGTAGCCCTAAGCAGAGACTGGCGAGAATCACTTTCATGGTAAGGGCCTGCCAAGCTTCCAAAAAACTACGAGTTGCCTGAAATCTCAGCACACACATTTTCACCCAATCTTGATGAAACTTTCAGGTAATGATCAGTACACCAATCCCACTTGGCTCGCCAAATTTCGTTCTTCTAGGTTAAACCGTTCGTTGGCAGTAACCGGTTTCATTTTGAGGTTTCACTCTGTTTTCTCCTATAGGGATACATGTATTTGGAACTCTAAATCAAACACGGTTTGTGCTAGCTCTTTGAAACTTGACAAAATAAAGCAGTTTCAAGTTCTATCTCTATGGTTTGTTTGCTGTTGATGTAGCCCTAAGCAGAGACCGGCGAAAATCACTTTCTTGGAAAGGGCCTGCCAAGCTTCCAAAAAACTACGAGTTGCCTGAAATCTCAGCACACCCTTTTTCACCCAATCTTGATGAAACTTTCAGGTAATGATCAGTACACCAATCCCACTTGGCTCGCCAAATTTTGTTCTTCTAGGTTAAACCATTCGTTGGCAGTAACCGGTTTCATTTTAAGGTTTCACTCTGTTTTCTCCTATAGGGATACATGTATTTGGAACTCTAAATCAAACACGGTTTGTGCTAGCTCTTTGAAACTTGACACAACAAAGCAGTTTCAAGTTCTATCTGTATGGTTTGTTTGCTGTTGATGTAGCCCTAAGCAGAGACTGGCGAGAATCACTTTCATGGAAAGGGCCTGCCAAGCTCCCAAAAAACTACGAGTTGCCTGAAATCTCACGACACCCTTTTTCACCCAATCTTGATGAAACTTTCAGGTAATGATCAGTACACAAATCCCACTTGGCTCGCCAAATTTCGTTCTTCTAGGTTAAACCGTTCGTTGGCAGTAACCGGTTTCATTTTGAGGTTTCACTCTGTTTTCTCCTATAGGGATACATGTATTTGGAACTCTAAATCAAACACGGTTTGTGCTAGCTCTTTGAAACTTGACACAATAAAGCAGTTTCAAGTTCTATCTCTATGGTTTGTTTGCTGTTGATGTAGCCCTAAGCAGAGACTGGCGAGAATCACTTTCATGGAAAGGGCCTGCCAAGCTTCCAAAAAACTACGAGTTGCTTGAAATCTCAACACACACTTTTTCACCCAATCTTGATGAAACTTTCAGGTAATGTTCAGTACACCAATCCCACTTGGCTCGCCAATTTTCGTTCTTCTAGGTTAAACCGTTCGTTGGCAGTAACCGATTTCATTTTGAGGTTTCACTCTGTTTTCTCCTATAGGGATACATGTATTTGGAACTCTAAATCAAACACGGTTTGTGCTAGCTCTTTGAAACTTGACACAATAAAGCAGTTTCAAGTTCTATCTCTATGGTTTGTTTGCTGTTGATGTAGCCCTAAGCAGAGACTGGCGAGAATCACTTTCATGGAAAGGGCCTGCCAAGCTTCCAAAAAACTACGAGTTGCCTGAAATCTCAGCACACAACTTTTCACCCAATCTTGATGAAACTTTCAGGTAATGATCAGTACACCAATCCCACTTGGCTCGCCAAATTTCGTTCTTCTAGGTTAAACCGTTCGTTGGCAGTAACCGGTTTCATTTTGAGGTTTCACTCTGTTTTCTCCTATAGGGATACATGTATTTGGAACTCAAAATCAAACACGGTTTGTGCTAGCTCTTTGAAACTTGACACAATAAAGCAGTTTCAAGTTCTATCTCTATGGTTTGTTTGCTGTCGATGTAGCCCTAAGCAGAGACTGGCGAGAATCACTTTCATGGAAAGGGCCTGCCAAGCTTCCAAAAAACTACGAGTTGCCTGAAATCTCAGCACACACTTTTTCACCCAATCTTGATGAAACTTTCATGTAATGATCAGTACACCAATCCCACTTGGCTCGCCAAATTTCGTTCTTCTAGGTTAAACCGTTCGTTGGCAGTAACCGGTTTCATTTTGAGGTTTCACTCTGTTTTCTCCTATAGGGATACATGTATTTGGAACTCTAAATCAAACACGGTTTGTGCTAGCTCTTTGAAACTTGACAAAATAAAGCAGTTTCAAGTTCTATCTCTATGGTTTGTTTGCTGTTGATGTAGCCCTAAGCAGAGACTGGCGAAAATCACTTTCATGGAAAGGGCCTGCCAAGCTTCCAAAAAACTACGAGTTGCCTGAAATCTCAGCACACACTTTTTCACCCAATTTTTATGAAACTTTCAGGTAATGATCAGTACACCAATCCCACTTGGCTCGCCAAATTTCGTTCTTCTAGGTTAAACCGTTCGTTGGCAGTATCCCGTTTCATTTTGAGGTTTCACTCTGTTTTCTCCTATAGGGATACATGTATTTGGAACTCTAAATCAAACACGGTTTGTGCTAGCTCTTTGAAACTTGACACAACAAAGCAGTTTCAAGTTCTATCTCTATGGTTTGTTTGCTGTTGATGTAGCCCTAAGCAGAGACTGGCGAGAATCACTTTCATGGAAAGGGCGTGCCAAGCTTCCAAAAAACTACAAGTTGCCTGAAATCTCAACACACCCTTTTTCACCAATATTGATTAAACTTGCAGGTATTGATCAGTACACCAATCCCACTTGGCTCGCCAAATTTCGTTCTTCTAGGTTAAACCATTCGTTGGCAGTAACCGGTTTCATTTTGAGGTTTCACTCTGTTTTCTCCTATAGGGATACATGCATTTGGAACTCTAAATGAAACATGGTTTGTGCTAGCTCTTTGAAACTTGACACAATAAAGCAGTTTCAAGTTCTATCTCTATGGTTTGTTTGCTGCTCATGTAGCCCTAAGCAGAGACTGGCGAGAATCACTTTCATGGAAAGGGCCTGCCAAGCTTCCAAAAAACTACGAGTTGCCTGAAAACTCAGCACACAATTTTTCACCCAATCTTGATGAAACTTTCAGGTAATGATCAGTACAACAATCCCACTTGGCTCGCCAAATTTCGTTCTTCTAGGTTAAACCGTTCGTTGGCAGTAACCGGTTTCATTTTGAGGTTTCACTCTGTTTTCTCCTATAGGGATACATGTATTTGGAACTCTAAATCAAACACGGTTTGTGCTAGCTCTTTGAAACTTGACAAAATAAAGCAGTTTCAAGTTCTATCTCTATGGTTTGTTTGCTGTTGATGTAGCCCTAAGCAGAGACTGGCGAGAATCACTTTCATGGAAAGGGCCTGCCAAGCTTCCAAAAAACTACGAGTTGCCTGAAATCTCAGCAAACACTTTTTCACCCAATCTTGGTGAAGCTTCAGGTAATGATCAGTACATGAATCACACTTGGCTCGCCAAATTTCGTTCTTCTAGATTAAACCGTTCGTTGGCAGTAACCGGTTCCATTTTGAGGTTTCACTCTGTTTTCTCCTATAGGGATACATGTATTTGGAAGTCTAAATCAAACACGGTTTGTGCTAGCTCTTTGAAACTTGACACAATAAAGCAGTTTAAAGTTCTATCTCTATGGTTTGTTTGCTGTTGATGTAGCCCTAAGCAGAGACTGGCGAGAATCACTTTCATGGAAAGGGCCTGCCAAGCTTCCAAAAAGTACGAGTTTCCTGAAATCGCAGCACACACTTTTTCACCCAATCTTGATGAAACTTTCTGGTAATGATCAGTACACCAATCCTACTTGCCTCGCCAAATTTCGTTCTTCTAGTTTAAATTGTTCGTTGCCTGTAACCGGTTTCATTTTGAGGTTTCACTCTGTGTTCTCCTATAGTGATACATGTATTTGGAACTCTAAATCAAACACGGTTTGTACTAGCTCTTTGAAACTTGACACAATAAAGCAGTTTCAAGTTCTATCTCTATGGTTTGTTTGCTGTTGATGTAGCCCTAAGCAGAGACTGGCGAGAATCACTTTCATGGAAAGGGCTTGCCAACCTTCCAAAAAACTACGAGTTGCCTGAAATCTCAGCACACACTTTTTCACCCAATCTTGATGAAACTTTCAGGTAATGATCAGTACACCAATCCAACTTGGCTCGCCAAATTTCGTTCTTCTAGGTTAAACCGTTCATTGGCAGTAACCGGTTTCATTTTGAGGTTTCACTCTGTTTTCTCCTATAGGGATACATGTATTTGGAACTCTAAATCAAACACGGTTTGTGCTAGCTCCTTGAAACTTGACACAATAAAGCAGTTTCACGTTCTATCTGTATGGTTTGTTTGCTGTTGATGTAGCCCTAAGCAGAGACTGGCGAGAATCACTTTCATGGAAAGGGCTTGCCAACCTTCCAAAAAACTACGAGTTGCCTGAAATCTCAGCACACCCTTTTTCACCCAATCTTGATGAAACTTTCAGGTAATGATCAGTACACCAATCCCACTTGGCTCGCCAAATTTCGTTCTTCTAGGTTAAACCGTTCATTGGCAGTAACCTGTTTCATTTTGAGGTTCCACTCTGTTTTCTCTTATAGGGATACATGTATTTGGAACTCTAAATCAAACACGGTTTGTGCTAGCTCTTTGAAACTTGACACAATAAAGCAGTTTCAAGTTCTATCTCTATGGTTTGTTTGCTGTTGATGTAGCCCTAAGCAGAGACTGGCGAGAATCACTTTCATGGAAAGGGCCTGCCAAGCTTCCAAAAAACTACGAGTGGCTTGAAATCTCAACACACACTTTTTCACCCAATCTTGATGAAACTTTCAGGTAATGTTCAGTACACCAATCCCACTTGGCTCGCCAATTTTCGTTCTTCTAGGTTAAACCATTCATTGGCAGTAACCGGTTTCATTTTGAGGTTTCACTCTGTTTTCTCCTATAGGGATACATGTATTTGCAACTCTAAATCAAACACGGTTTGTGCTAGCTCTTTGAAATTTGACATAATAAAGCAGTTTCAAGTTCTATCTCTATGGTTTGTTTGCTGTTGATGTAGCCCTAAGCAGAGACTGGCGAGAATCACTTTCATGGAAAGATCCTGCCAAGCTTCCAAAAAACTACGAGTTGCCTGAAATCTCAGCACACACTTTTTCACCCAATCTTGATGAAACTTTCAGGTAATGATCAGTACACCAATCCCACTTGGCTCGCCAAATTTCGTTCTTCTAGGTTAAACCGTTCGTTGGCAGTAACCGGTTTCATTTTGAGGTTTCACTCTGTTTTCTCCTATAGGGATACATGTATTTGGAACTCAAAATCAAACACGGTTTGTGCTAGCTCTTTGAAACTTGACACAATAAAGCATTTTCAAGTTCTATCTCTATGGTTTGTTTGCTGTTGATGTAGCCCTAAGCAGAGACTGGCGAGAATCACTTTCATGGAAAGGGCCTGCCAAGCTTCCAAAAAACTACGAGTTGCCTGAAATCTCAGCACACACTTTTTCACCCAATCTTGATGAAACTTTCATGTAATGATCAGTATACCAATCCCACTTGGCTCGCCAAATTTCGTTCTTCTAGGTTAAACCGTTCGTTGGCAGTAACCGGTTTCATTTTGAGGTTTCACTCTGTTTTCTCCTATAGGGATACATGTATTTGGAACTCTAAATCAAACACGGTTTGTGCTAGCTCTTTGAAACTTGACACAATAAAGCAGTTTCTTGTTCTATCTTTATGGTTTGTTTCCTGTTGATGTAGCCCTAAGCAGAGACTGGCGAGAATCACTTTCATGGAAAGGGCCTGCCAAGCTTCCAAAAAACTACGAGTTGCCTGAAATCTCAGCACACACTTTTTCACCCAATCTTTATGAAACTTTCAGGTAATGATCAGTACACCAATCCCACTTGGCTCGCCAAATTTCGTTCTTCTAGGTTAAACCGTTCGTTGGCAGTATCCCGTTTCATTTTGAGGTTTCACTCTGTTTTCTCCTATAGGGATACATGTATTTGGAACTCTAAATCAAACATGGTTTGTGCTAGCTCTTTGAAACTTGACACAATAAAGCAGTTTCAAGTTCTATCTCTATGGTTTGTTTGCTGTTGATGTATCCCTAAGCAGAGACTGGCGAGAATCACTTTCATGGAAAGGACCTGCCAAGCTTCCAAAAATCTACGAGTTGCCTGAAATCTCAACACACACTTTTTCACCAATATTGATAAAACTTGCAGGTATTGATCAGTACACCAATCCCACTTGGCTCGCCAAATTTCGTTCTTCTAGGTTAAACCATTCGTTGGCAGTAACCGGTTTCATTTTGAGGTTTCACTCTGTTTTCTCCTATAGAGATACATGTATTTGGAACTCTAAATCAAACACGGTTTGTGCTAGCTCTTTGAAACTTGACACAATAAAGCAGTTTCAAGTTCTATCTCTATGGTTTGTTTGCTGTTGATGTAGCCCTAAGCAGAGACTGGCGAGAATCACTTTCATGGAAAGGGCCTGCCAAGCTTCCAAAAAACTACGAGTTGCCTGAAATATCAGCAGAGACTTTTTCACCCAATCTTGATGAAACTTTCAGGTAATGATCAGTACAACAATCCCACTTGGCTCGCCAAATTTCGTTTTTCTAGGTTAAACCGTTCGTTGGCAGTAACCGGTTTCATTTTGAGGTTTCACTCTGTTTTCTCTTATAGGGATACATGTATTTGGAACTCTAAATCAAACACGGTTTGTGCTAGCTCTTTGAAACTTGACAAAATAAAGCAGTTTCAAGTTCTATCTCTATGGTTTGTTTGCTGTTGATGTAGCCCTAAGCAGAGACTGGCGAGAATCACTTTCATGGAAAGGGCCTGCCAAGCTTCCAAAAATCTACGAGTTGCCTGAAATCTGAGCACACACTTTTTCAACCAATCTTGATGAAACTTTCAGGTAATGATCAGTACACCAATCCCACTTGGCTCGCCAAATTTCGTTCTTCTAGGTTAAACCGTTCGTTGGCAGTAACCGGTTCCATTTTGAGGTTTCACTCTGTTTTCTCCTATAGGGATACATGTATTTGGAAGTCTAAATCAAACCCGGTTTGTGCTAGCTCTTTGAAACTTGACACAATAAAGCAGTTTCAAGTTCTATCTCTATGGTTTGTTTGCTGTTGATGTAGCCCTAAGCAGAGACTGGCGAGAATCACTTTCATGGAAAGGGCTTGCCAACCTTCCAAAAAACTACGAGTTGCCTGAAATCTCAGCACACACTTTTTCACCCAATCTTGATGAAACTTTCAGGTAATGATCAGTACACCAATCCAACTTGGCTCGCCAAATTTCGTTCTTCTAGGTTAAACCGTTCATTGGCAGTAACCGGTTTCATTTTGAGGTTTCACTCTGTTTTCTCCTATAGGGATACATGTATTTGGAACTCTAAATCAAACACGGTTTGTGCTAGCTCCTTGAAACTTGACACAATAAAGCAGTTTCACGTTCTATCTGTATGGTTTGTTTGCTGTTGATGTAGCCCTAAGCAGAGACTGGCGAGAATCACTTTCATGGAAAGGGCTTGCCAACCTTTCAAAAAACTACGAGTTGCCTGAAATCTCAGCACACACTTTTTCACCCAATCTTGATGAAACTTTCAGGTAATGATCAGTACACCAATCCCACTTGGCTCGCCAAATTTCGTTCTTCTAGGTTAAACCGTTCATTGGCAGTAACCGGTTTCATTTTGAGGTTTCACTCTGTTTTCTCCTATAGGGATACATGTATTTGGAACTCTAAATCAAACACGGTTTGTGCTAGCTCTTTGAAACTTGACACAATAAAGCAGTTTCAAGTTCTATCTCTATGGTTTGTTTGCTGTTGATGTAGCCCTAAGCAGAGACTGGCGAGAATCACTTTCATGGAAAGGGCTTGCCAATCTTCTAAAAAACTACGAGTTGCCTGAAATCTCAGTACACACTTTTTCACCCAATCTTGATTAAACTTTCAGGTAATGATCAGTACACCAATCCCACTTGGCTCGCCAAATTTCATTCTTCTAGGTTAAACCGTTCGTTGGCAGTAAACGGTTTCGTTTCAGGTTTCACTCTGTTTTCTCCTATAGGGATACATGTATTTGGAACTCTAAATCAAACAAGGTTTGTGCTAGCTCTTTGAAACTTGACACAATAAAGTAGTTTCAAGTTCGATCTCTATGGTTTGTTTGCTGTTGATGTAGCCCTAAGCAGAGACTGGCGAGAATCACTTTCATGGAAAGGGCCTGCCAAGCTTCCAAAAAACTACGAGTTGCCTGAAATCTCAGCAAACACTTTTTCACCCAATCTTGATGATACTTTCAGGTAATGATCAGTACACCAATCCCACTTGGCTCGCCCAATTTCGTTCTTCTAGGTTAAACCGTTCGTTGGCAGTAACCGGTTTCGTTTTGAGGTTTCACTCTTTTTTCTCCTATAGGGATACATTTATTTGGAACTCTAAATCAAACACGGTTTGTGCTAGCTCTTTGAAACTTGACACAATAAAGCAGTTTCAAGTTCTATCTCTACGGTTTGTTTGCTGTTGATGTAGCCCTAAGCAGAGACTGGCGAGAATCACTTTCATGGAAAGGGCCTGTCAAGCTTCCAAAAAACTACGAGTAGCCTGAAATCTCAGCACACACTTCTTCACCCAATCTTGATGAAACTTTCAGGTAATGATCAGTACATCAATCCCACTTGGCTCGCCAAATTTCGTTCTTCTAGGTTAAACCGTTCGTTGGCAGTAACCGGTTTCATTTTGAGGTTTCACTCTGTTTTCTCCTATAGGGATACATGTATTTGGAACTCTAAATCAAACACGGTTTGTGCTAGCTCTTTGAAACTTGACACAATAAAGCAGTTTCAAGTTCTATCTCTATGGTTTGTTTGCTGTTGATGTAGCCCTATGCAGAGACTGGCGAGAATCACTTTCATGGAAAGGGCCTTCCAAGCTTCCAAAAAACTACGAGTTGCCTGAAATCTCAGCACACACTTTTTCACCCAATCTTGATGAAACTTTCAGGTAATGATCAGTTCACCAATCCCACTTGGCTCGCCAAATTTTGTTCTTCTAGGTTAAACCGTTCGTTGGCAGTAACCGGTTTCGTTTTGAGGTTTCACTCTTTTTTCTCCTATAGGGATACATGTATTTGGAACTCTAAATCAAACACGGTTTGTGCTAGCTCTTTGAAACTTGACACAATAAAGCAGTTTCAAGTTCTATCTCTATGGTTTGTTTGCTGTTGATGTAGCCCTAAGCAGAGACTGGCGAGAATCACTTTCATGGAAAGGGCTTGCCAACCTTCCAAAAAACTACGAGTTGCCTGAAATCTCAGCACACACTTTTTCACCCAATCTTGATGAAACTTTCAGGTAATGATCAGTACACCAATCCAACTTGGCTCGCCAAATTTCGTTCTTCTAGGTTAAACCGTTCATTGGCAGTAACCGGTTTCATTTTGAGGTTTCACTCTGTTTTCTCCTATAGGGATACATGTATTTGGAACTCTAAATCAAACACGGTTTGTGCTAGCTCCTTGAAACTTGACACAATAAAGCAGTTTCACGTTCTATCTGTATGGTTTGTTTGCTGTTGATGTAGCCCTAAGCAGAGACTGGCGAGAATCACTTTCATGGAAAGGGCTTGCCAACCTTCCAAAAAACTACGAGTTGCCTGAAATATCAGCACACACTTTTTCACCCAATCTTGATGAAACTTTCAGGTAATGATCAGTACACCAATCCCACTTGGCTCGCCAAATTTCGTTCTTCTAGGTTAAACCGTTCATTGGCAGTAACCGGTTTCATTTTGAGGTTTCACTCTGTTTTCTCCTATAGGGATACATGTATTTGGAACTCTAAATCAAACACGGTTTGTGCTAGCTCTTTGAAACTTGACACAATAAAGCAGTTTCAAGTTCTATCTCTATGGTTTGTTTGCTGTTGATGTAGCCCTAAGCAGAGACTGGCGAGAATCACTTTCATGGAAAGGGCTTGCCAATCTTCTAAAAAACTACGAGTTGCCTGAAATCTCAGTACACACTTTTTCACCCAATCTTGATTAAACTTTCAGGTAATGATCAGTACACCAATCCCACTTGGCTCGCCAAATTTCATTCTTCTAGGTTAAACCGTTCGTTGGCAGTAAACGGTTTCGTTTTGAGGTTTCACTCTGTTTTCTCCTATAGGGATACATGTATTTGGAACTCTAAATCAAACAAGGTTTGTGCTAGCTCTTTGAAACTTGACACAATAAAGTAGTTTCAAGTTCGATCTCTATGGTTTGTTTGCTGTTGATGTAGCCCTAAGCAGAGACTGGCGAGAATCACTTTCATGGAAAGGGCCTGCCAAGCTTCCAAAAAACTACGAGTTGCCTGAAATCTCAGCAAACACTTTTTCACCCAATCTTGATGATACTTTCAGGTAATGATCAGTACACCAATCCCACTTGGCTCGCCCAATTTCGTTCTTCTAGGTTAAACCGTTCGTTGGCAGTAACCGGTTTCGTTTTGAGGTTTCACTCTTTTTTCTCCTATAGGGATACATTTATTTGGAACTCTAAATCAAACACGGTTTGTGCTAGCTCTTTGAAACTTGACACAATAAAGCAGTTTCAAGTTCTATCTCTACGGTTTGTTTGCTGTTGATGTAGCCCTAAGCAGAGACTGGCGAGAATCACTTTCATGGAAAGGGCCTGTCAAGCTTCCAAAAAACTACGAGTAGCCTGAAATCTCAGCACACACTTCTTCACCCAATCTTGATGAAACTTTCAGGTAATGATCAGTACATCAATCCCACTTGGCTCGCCAAATTTCGTTCTTCTAGGTTAAACCGTTCGTTGGCAGTAACCGGTTTCATTTTGAGGTTTCACTCTGTTTTCTCCTATAGGGATACATGTATTTGGAACTCTAAATCAAACACGGTTTGTGCTAGCTCTTTGAAACTTGACACAATAAAGCAGTTTCAAGTTCTATCTCTATGGTTTGTTTGCTGTTGATGTAGCCCTATGCAGAGACTGGCGAGAATCACTTTCATGGAAAGGGCCTTCCAAGCTTCCAAAAAACTACGAGTTGCCTGAAATCTCAGCACACACTTTTTCACCCAATCTTGATGAAACTTTCAGGTAATGATCAGTTCACCAATCCCACTTGGCTCGCCAAATTTTGTTCTTCTAGGTTAAACCGTTCGTTGGCAGTAACCGGTTTCGTTTTGAGGTTTCACTCTGTTTTCTCCTATAGGGATACATGTATTTGGAACTCTAAATCAAACACGGTTTGTGCTAGCTCTTTGAAACATGACACAATAAAGCAGTTTCAAGGTCTATCTCTATGATTTGTTTGTTATTGATGTAGCCCTAAGCAGAGACTGGCGAGAATCACTTTCATGGAAAGGGCCAGCCAAGCTTCCAAAAAACTACGAGTTTCCTGAAATCTCAGCAAACACTTTTTGACCCAATCTTGATGATACTTTCAGGTAATGATCAGTACACCAATCCCACTTGGCTCGCCAAATTTCGTTCTTCTAGGTTAAACCGTTCGTTGGCAGTAACCGGTTTCGTTTTGAGGTTTCACTCTTTTTTCTCCTATAGGGATACATGTATTTGGAAACTCTAAATCAAACACTGTTTGTGCTAGCTCTTTGAAACTTGACACAATAAAGCAGTTTCAAGTTCTATCTCTATGGTTTGTTTGTTGTTGATGTAGCCCTAAGCAGAGACTGGCGAGAATCACTTTCATGGAAAGGGCCTGCCAAGCTTCCAAAAAACTACGAGTTGCCTGAAATCTCAGCACACACTTTTTCACCCAATCTTGATGAAACTTTCAGGTAATGATCAGTACACCAATCCCACTTGGCTCTCCAAATTTCGTTCTTCTAGGTTAAACCGTTCGTTGGCAGTGAAGGGTTTCGTTTTGAGCTTTCACTCTGTTTTCTCCTATAGGGATACATGTATTTGGAACTCTAAATCAAACACGGTTTGTGCTAGCTCTTTGAAACTTGACACAATAAAGCAGTTTCAAGTTCTATCTCTACGGTTTGTTTGCTGTTGATGTAGCCCTAAGCAGAGACTGGCGAGAATCACTTTCATGGAAAGGGCCTGTCAAGCTTCCAAAAAACTACGAGTAGCCTGAAATCTCAGCACACACTTTTTCACCCAATCTTGATGAAACTTTCAGGTAATGATCAGTACATCAATCCCACTTGGCTCGCCAAATTTCGTTCTTCTAGGTTAAACCGTTCGTTGGCAGTAACCGGTTTCATTTTGAGGTTTCACTCTGTTTTCTCCTATAGGGATACATGTATTTGGAACTCTAAATCAAACACGGTTTGTGCTAGCTCTTTGAAACTTGACACAATAAAGCAGTTTCAAGTTCTATCTCTATGGTTTGTTTGCTGTTGATGTAGCCCTAAGCAGAGACTGGCGAGAATCACTTTCATGGAAAGGGCCTGCCAAGCTTCCAAAAAGTACGAGTTTCCTGAAATCGCAGCACACACATTTTCACCCAATCTTGATGAAACTTTCTGGTAATGATCAGTACACCAATCCTACTTGGCTCGCCAAATTTCGTTCTTCTAGTTTAAATTGTTCGTTGCCTGTAACCGGTTTCATTTTGAGGTTTCACTCTGTGTTCTCCTATAGTGATACATGTATTTGGAACTCTAAATCAAACACGGTTTGTGCTAGCTCTTTGAAACTTGACACAATAAAGCAGTTTCAAGTTCTATCTCTATGGTTTGTTTGCTGTTGATGTAGCCCTAAGCAGAGACTGGCGAGAATCACTTTCATGGAAAGGGCCTGCCAAGCTTCCAAAAAACTACGAGTTGCCTGAAATCTCAGCACACACTTTTTCACCCAATCTTGATGATACTTTCAGGTAATGATCAGTACACCAATCCAACTTGGCTCGCCAAATTTCGTTCTTCTAGGTTAAACCGTTCATTGGCAGTAACCGGTTTCATTTTGAGGTTTCACTCTGTTTTCTCCTATAGGGATACATGTATTTGGAACTCTAAATCAAACACGGTTTGTGCTAGCTCCTTGAAACTTGACACAATAAAGCAGTTTCACGTTCTATCTGTATGGTTTGTTTGCTGTTGATGTAGCCCTAAGCAGAGACTGGCCAGAATCACTTTCATGGAAAGGGCTTTGCCAACCTTCCAAAAAACTACGAGTTGCCTGAAATCTCAGCACACACTTTTTCACCCAATCTTGATGAAACTTTCAGGTAATGATCAGTACACCAATCCCACTTGGCTCGCCAAATTTCGTTCTTCTAGGTTAAACCGTTCATTGGCAGTAACCGGTTTCATTTTGAGGTTTCACTCTGTTTTCTCCTATAGGGATACATGTATTTGGAACTCTAAATCAAACACGGTTTGTGCTAGCTCTTTGAAACTTGACACAATAAAGCAGTTTCAAGTTGTATCTCTATGGTTTGTTTGCTGTTGATGTAGCCCTAAGCAGAGACTGGCGAGAATCACTTTCATGGAAAGGGCTTGCCAATCTTCTAAAAAACTACGAGTTGCCTGAAATCTCAGTACACACTTTTTCACCCAATCTTGATGAAACTTTCAGGTAATGATCAGTACACCAATCCCACTTGGCTCGCCAAATTTCATTCTTCTAGGTTAAACCGTTCGTTGGCAGTAAACGGTTTCGTTTTGAGGTTTCACTCTGTTTTCTCCTATAGGGATACATGTATTTGGAACTCTAAATCAAACAAGGTTTGTGCTAGCTCTTTGAAACTTGACACAATAAAGTAGTTTCAAGTTCGATCTCTATGGTTTGTTTGCTGTTGATGTAGCCCTAAGCAGAGACTGGCGAGAATCACTTTCATGGAAAGGGCCTGCCAAGCTTCCAAAAAACTACGAGTTGCCTGAAATCTCAGCAAACACTTTTTCACCCAATCTTGATGATACTTTCAGGTAATGATCAGTACACCAATCCCACTTGGCTCGCCCAATTTCGTTCTTCTAGGTTAAACCGTTCGTTGGCAGTAACCGGTTTCGTTTTGAGGTTTCACTCTTTTTTCTCCTATAGGGATACATTTATTTGGAACTCTAAATCAAACACGGTTTGTGCTAGCTCTTTGAAACTTGACACAATAAAGCAGTTTCAAGTTCTATCTCTACGGTTTGTTTGCTGTTGATGTAGCCCTAAGCAGAGACTGGCGAGAATCACTTTCATGGAAAGGGCCTGTCAAGCTTCCAAAAAACTACGAGTAGCCTGAAATCTCAGCACACACTTCTTCACCCAATCTTGATGAAACTTTCAGGTAATGATCAGTACATCAATCCCACTTGGCTCGCCAAATTTCGTTCTTCTAGGTTAAACCGTTCGTTGGCAGTAACCGGTTTCATTTTGAGGTTTCACTCTGTTTTCTCCTATAGGGATACATGTATTTGGAACTCTAAATCAAACACGGTTTGTGCTAGCTCTTTGAAACTTGACACAATAAAGCAGTTTCAAGTTCTATCTCTATGGTTTGTTTGCTGTTGATGTAGCCCTATGCAGAGACTGGCGAGAATCACTTTCATGGAAAGGGCCTTCCAAGCTTCCAAAAAACTACGAGTTGCCTGAAATCTCAGCACACACTTTTTCACCCAATCTTGATGAAACTTTCAGGTAATGATCAGTTCACCAATCCCACTTGGCTCGCCAAATTTTGTTCTTCTAGGTTAAACCGTTCGTTGGCAGTAACCGGTTTCGTTTTGAGGTTTCACTCTTTTTTCTCCTATAGGGATACATGTATTTGGAACTCTAAATCAAACACGGTTTTGTGCTAGCTCTTTGAAACATGACACAATAAAGCAGTTTCAAGTTCTATCTCTATGGTTTGTTTGTTATTGATGTAGCCCTAAGCAGAGACTGGCGAGAATCACTTTCATGGAAAGGGCCAGCCAAGCTTCCAAAAAACTACGAGTTTCCTGAAATCTCAGCAAACACTTTTTGACCCAATCTTGATGATACTTTCAGGTAATGATCAGTACACCAATCCCACTTGGCTCGCCAAATTTCGTTCTTCTAGGTTAAACCGTTCGTTGGCAGTAACCGGTTTCGTTTTGAGGTTTCACTCTTTTTTCTCCTATAGGGATACATGTATTTGGAACTCTAAATCAAACACTGTTTGTGCTAGCTCTTTGAAACTTGACACAATAAAGCAGTTTCAAGTTCTATCTCTATGGTTTGTTTGTTGTTGATGTAGCCCTAAGCAGAGACTGGCGAGAATCACTTTCATGGAAAGGGCCTGCCAAGCTTCCAAAAAACTACGAGTTGCCTGAAATCTCAGCACACACTTTTTC
>NW_027524117.1:0-35984 GCF_052094955.1 Ictidomys tridecemlineatus
TAGTTTTTTGGAAGCTTGGCAGGCCCTTTCCATGAAAGTGATTCTCGCCAGTCTCTGCTTAGGGCTACATCAACAGCAAACAATCCATAGAGATAGAACTTGAAACTGCTTTATGGTGTCAAGTTTCAAAGAGCTTGCACAAACTGTGTTTTATTTATAGTTCCAAATACATGTATCCTTATAGGAGAAAACAGAGTGAAACCTCAAAATGAAACCGGTTACTGCCAATGAACGGTTTCACCTAAAAGAACGAAATTTGGCGAGCAAAGTGCGACTGGTGTACTGATCATTACCTGAAAGTTTCATCAAGATTGGGTGAAAAAATGTGTGCTGACATTTCAGGCAACTCGTAGTTTTTTGGAAGTTTGGCAGGCCCTTTCCATGAAAGTGATTCTCGCCAGTCTCTGCTTAGGGCTACATCAACAGCAAACAAACCATAGAGATAGAACTTGAGACTGCTTTATGGTGTCAAGTTTCAAAGAGCTAGCACAAACCGTGTTTGATTTAGAGTTCCAAATACATGTATCCCTATAGGAGAATACAGAGTGAAACCTCAAAATGAAACCGGTTACTGCCAACGAACAGTTTCACCTAGAAGAACGAAATTTGGCGAGCCAAGTGGGATTGGTGTACTGATCATTACCTGAAAGTTTCATCAAGATTGGGTGAAAAAGTGTGTGCTGAGATTTCAGGCAACTCGTAGTTTTTTGGAAGCTTGGCAGGCCCTTTCCATGAAAGTGATTCTCGCCAGTCTCTGCTTAGGGCTACATCAACAGCAAACAAACCATAGAGATAGAACTTGAAACTGCTGTATGGTGTCAAGTTTCAAAGAGCTAGCACAAACCGTGTTTGATTTAGAGTTCCAAATACATGTATCCCTATGGGAGAAAACAGAGTGAAACCTCAAAATGAAACCGGTTACTGCCAACGAACGGTTTCACCTAGAAGAAGGAAATTTGGCGAGCTAAGTGGGACTGGTGTACTGATAATTACCTGAAAGTTTCATCAAGATTGGGTGAAAAAGTGTGTGCTGAGATTTCAGGCAACTCGTAGTTTTTTGGAAGCTTGGCAGGCCCTTTCCATGAAAGTGATTCTCGCCAGTCTCTGCTTAGGGCTACATCAACAGCAAACAAACCATAGAGATAGAACTTGACACTGCTTTATGGTTTCAAGTTTCAAAGAGGTAGCACAAACCGTGTTTGATTTAGAGTTCCAAATACATGTATCCCTATAGGAGAAAACAGAGTGAAACCTCAAAATAAAACTGGTTACTGCCAACGAACGGTTTCATCTAGAAGAACGAAATTTGGCGAGCCAAGTGCGATATGTGTACTGATCATTACCTGAAAGTTTCATCAAGATTGGGTGAAAAAGTGTGTGCTGAGATTTCAGGCAACTCGTAGTTTTTTGGAAGCTTGGCAGGCCCTTTCCATGAAAGTGATTCTGGCCAGTCTCTGCTTAGGGCTACATCAACAGCAAACAAACCATACAGATAGAAATTGAAACTGCTTTATGGTGTCAAGTTTCAAAGAGCTAGCACAAACCGTGTTTGATTTAGAGTTCCAAATACATGTATCCCTATAGGAGAAAACAGAGTGAAACCTCAAAATGAAACCGGTTACTGCCAACGAACGGTTTCACCTAGAAGAACGAAATTTGGCGAGCCAAGTGGGATTGGTGTACTGATCATTACCTGAAAGTTTCATCAAGATTGGGTGAAAAAGTGTGTGCTGAGATTTCAGGCAACTCGTAGTTTTTTGGAAGCTTGGCAGGCCCTTTCCATGAAAGTGATTCTCGCCAGTCTCTTCTTAGGGCTACATCAACAGCAAACAAACCATAGAGATAGAACTTGAAACTGCTTTATGGTGTCAAGTTTCAAAGAGCTAGCACAAACCGTGTTTGATTTAGAGTTCCAAATACATGTATCCCTATAGGAGAAAACAGAGTGAAACCTCAAAATGAAACTGGTTACTGCCAACGAACGGTTTCACCTAGAAGAACGAAATTTGGCGAGCCAAGTGGGATTGGTGTACTGATCATTACCTGAAAGTTTCATCAAGATTGGGTGAAAAAGTGTGTGCTGAGATTTCAGGCAACTCGTAGTTCTTTGGAAGCTTGGCAGGCCCTTTCCATGAAAGTGATTCTCGCCAGTCTCTGCTTAGGGCTACATCAACAGCAAACAAACCATAGAGATAGAAGGTGAAACTGCTTTATTGTGTCAAGTTTCAAAAGCTAGCACAAACCGTGTTTGATTTAGAGTTCCAAATACATGTATCCCTATATGAGAAAACAGAGTGAAACCTCAAAATGAAACCAGTTACTGCCAACGAGCGGTTACACCTAGAAGAACGAAATTTGGCGAGCCAAGTGGGATTGGCGTACTGATCATTACCTGAAAGTTTCATCAAGATTGGGTGAAAAAGTTTGTGCTGAGCTTTCAGGCAACTCGTAGTTTTTTGGAAGCTTGGCAGGCCCTTTCCATGAAAGTGATTCTCGCCAGTCTCTGCTTAGGGCTACATCAACAGCAAACAAACGAGATAGAACTTGAAACTGCTTTATGGTGTCAAGTTTCAAAGAGCTAGCACAAACCGTGTTTGATTTAGAGTTCCAATTACATGTATCCCTATAGGAGAAAACAGAGTGAAACCTCAAAATGAAACCGGTTACTGCCAACGAGCGGTTTCACCTAGAAGAACGAAATTTGTCGAGCCAAGTGGGATTGGTGTACTGATCATTACCTGAAAGTTTCATCAAGATTGGGTGAAAAAGTGTGTGCTGAGATTTCAGGCAACTCGTAGTTTTTGGAAACTTGGCAGGCCCTTTCCATGAAAGTGATTCTCGCCAGTCGCTGCTTAGGGCTACATCAACAGCAAACAAACCATAGAGATAGAACTTGAAACTGCTTTATTGTGTCAAGTTTCAAAAGCTAGCAAAAACCGTGTTTGATTTAGAGTTCCAAATACATGTATCCCTATAGGAGAAAACAGAGTGAAACCTCAAAATGAACCCGGTTACTGCCAACGAACGGTTTCACCTAGAAGAACGAAATTTGGCGAGCCAAGTGGGATTGGTGTACTGATCATTACCTGAAAGTTTCATCAAGATTGGGTGAAAAAGTATGTGCTGAGATTTCTGGCAACTCGTAGTTTTTTGGAAGCTTGGCAGGCCCTTTCCATGAAAGTGATTCTCGCCAGTCTCTGCTTAGGGCTACATCAACAGCAAACAAACCATAGAGATAGAACTTGAAACTGCTTTATGGTGTCAAGTTTCAAAGAGCTAGCACAAACCGTGTTTGATTTAGAGTTCCAAATACATGGATCCCTATAAGAGAAAACTGAGTGAAACCTCAAAATGAAACCGGTTACTGCCAACGAACGGTTTCACCTAGAAGAACGAGATTTGGCGAGCCACGTGGGATTGGTGTACTGATCACTACCTGAAAGTTTCATCAAGATTGGGTGAAAAAGTGTGTGCTGAGATTTCAGGCAACTCGTAGTTTTTTGGAAGCTTGGCAGGCCCTTTCCATGAAAGTGATTCTCGCCAGTCTCTGCTTAGGGCTACATCAACAGCAAACAAACCATAGAGATAGAACTTGAAACTGCTTTACTGTGTCAAGTTTCAAAAAGCTAGCACAAACCATGTTTGATTTAGAGTTCCAAGTACATGTATCCCGATAGGAGAAAACAGAGTGAAACCTCAAAATGAAACCGGTTACTGCCAACGAATGGTTCCACCTAGAAGAACGAAATTTGGAGAGCCAAGTGGGATTGGTGTACGGATCATTACCTGAAGGTTTCATAAAGATTGGGTGAAAAAGTGTGTGATGAGATTTCAGGCAACTCATAGTTTTTTGGAAGCTTGGCAGGCCCTTTCCATGAAAGTGATTCTCGCCAGTCTCTGCTTAGGGCTACATCAACAGCAAACAAACCATAGAGATAGAACTTGAAACTGCTTTATGGTGTCAAGTTTCAAAGAGCTAGCACAAACCGTGTTTGATTTAGAGTTCCAAGTACATGTATCCCTATAGGAGAAAACAGAGTGAAAGCTCAAAATGAAACCGGTTACTGCCAACGAACGGTTCCACCTAGAAGAACGAAATTTGGCGAGCCAAGTGGGATTGGTGTACTGATCATTACCTGAAAGTTTCATCAAGATTGGGTGAAAAAGTGTGTGCTAGATTTCAGGCAACTCTTAGTTTTTTGGAAGCTTGGCAGGCCCTTTCCATGAAAGTGATTCTCGCCATTCTCTGCTTAGGGCTACATCAACAGCAAACAAACCATAGAGATAGAACTTGAAACTGCTTTATGGTGTCAAGTTTCAAAGAGCTAGCACAAACCGTGTTTGATTTAGAGTTCCAAATACATGTATCCCTATAGGAGAAAACAGAGTGAAACCTCAAAATGAAACCGGTTACTGCCAACGAACGGTTTCACCTAGAAGAACGAGATTTGGCGAGCCACGTGGGATTGGTGTACTGATCACTACCTGAAAGTTTCATCAAGATTGGGTGAAAAAGTGTGTGCTGAGATTTCAGGCAACTCGTAATTTTTTAAAAGCTTGGCAGGCCCTTTCCATGAAAGTGATTCTCGCCAGTCTCTGCTTAGGGCTACATCAACAGCAAACAAACCATAGAGATAGAACTTGAAACTGCTTTATTGTGTCAAGTTTCAAAGAGCTAGCACAAACCGTGTTTGATTTAGCGTTCCAAGTACATGTATCCCTATAGGAGAAAACAGAGTGAAACCTCAAAATGAAACCGGTTACTGCCAACGAACGGTTCCACCTAGAAGAACGAAATTTGGCGAGCCAAGTGGGATTGGTGTACTGATCATTACCTGAAAGTTTCATAAAGATTGGGTGAAAAAGTGTGTGCTGAGATTTCAGGCAACTCGTAGTTTTTTGGAAGCTTGGCAGGCCCTTTCCATGAAAGTGATTCTCGCCAGTCTCTGCTTAGGGCTACATCAACAGCAAACAAACCATAGAGATAGAACTTGAAACTGCTTTATGGTGTCAAGTTTCAAAGAGCTAGCACAAACCGTGTTTGATTTAGCGTTCCAAATACATGTATCCCTATAGGAGAAAACAGAGTGAAACCTCAAAATGAAACCGGTTACTGCCAACGAACGGTTTCACCAAGAAGAACGAAATTTGGCGAGCCAAGTGAGATTGGTGTACTGATCATTACCTGAAAGTTTCATCAAGATTGGGTGAAAAAGTGTGTGCTGAGATTTCAGGAAACTCGTAGTTTTTTGGAAGCTTGGCAGGCCCTTTCCATGAAAGTGATTCTCGCCAGTCTCTGCTTAGGGCTACATCAACAGCAAACAAACCATAGAGATAGAACTTGAAACTGCTTTATGGTGTCAAGTTTCAAAGAGCTAGCACAAACCGTGTTTGATTTAGAGTTCCAAATACATGTATCCCTATAGGAGAAAACAGAGTGAAACCTCAAAATGAAACCGGTTACGGCCAACGAACGGTTTCACCTAGAAGAACGAAATTTGGCGAGCCAAGTGGGATTGGTGTACTGATCATTACCTTAAAGTTTCATCAAGATTTGGTGAAAAAGTGTGTTCTGAGATTTCAGGCAACTCGTAGTTTTTTGGAAGCTTGGCAGGCCCTTTCCATGAAAGTGATTCTCGCCAGTCTCTGCTTAGGGCTACATCAACAGCAAACAAACCATAGAGATAGAACTTGAAACTGCTTTATTGTGTCAAGTTTCAAAAGCTAGCACAAACCGTGTTTGATTTAGAGTTCCAAATACATGTATCCCTATAGAAGAAAACAGAGTGAAACCTCAAAATGAAACCGGTTACTGCCAACGAGCGGTTTCACCTAGAAGAACGAAATTTGGCGAGCCAAGTGGGATTGGTGTACTGATCATTACCTGAAAGTTTCATCAAGATTGGGTGAAAAAGTGTGTGCTGAGATTTCAGGCAACTCGTAGTTTTTTGGTAGCCTGGCAGGCCCTTTCCATGAAAGTGATTCTCGCCAGAATCTGCTTAGGGCTACATCAACAGCAAACAAACCATAGAGATAGAACTTGAAACTGCTTTATTGTGTCAAGTTTCAAAGAGCTAGCACAAACCGTGTTTGATTTAGAGTTCCAAATACATGTATCCCTATAGGAGAAAACAGAGTGAAACCTCAAAATGAAACCGGTTACTGCCAACGAACGGTTTCACCTAGAAGAACGAGATTTGGCGAGCCATGTGGGATTGGTGTACTGATCATTACCTGAAAGTTTCATCAAGATTGGGTGAAAAAGTGTGTGCTGAGATTTCAGGCAACTCGTAGTTTTTTGGAAGCTTGGCAGGCCCTTTCCATGAAAGTGATTCTCGCCAGTCTCTGCTTAGGGCTACATCAACAGCAAACAAACCATAGAGATAGAACTTGAAACTGCTTTATGGTGTCAAGTTTCAAAGAGCTAGCACAAACCGTGTTTGATTTAGCGTTCCAAATACATGTATCCCTATAGGAGAAAACAGAGTGAAACCTCAAAATGAAACCGGTTACTGCCAACGAACGGTTTCACCTAGAAGAACGAAATTTGGCGAGCCAAGTGGGATTGGTGTACTGATCATTACCAGAAAGTTTCATCAAGATTGGGTGAAAATATGTGTGCTGAGTTTTCAGGCAACTCGTAGTTTTTTGGAAGCTTGGCAGGCCCTTTCCATGAAAGTGATTCTCGCCAGTCTCGGCTTAGGGCTACATCAACAGGAAACAAACCATAGAGATAGAACTTGAAACTGTTTTATTGTGTCACGTTTCAAAGAGCTAGCACAAACCGTGTTTGATTTAGAGTTCCAAATACATGTATCCCTATAGGAGAAAACAGAGTGAAACCTCAAAATGAAACCGGTTACTGCCAACGAGCGGTTTCACCTAGAAGAACGAAATTTGGCGAGCCAAGTGGGATTGGTGTACTGATCATTACCTGAAAGTTTCATCATGATTGGGTGAAAAAGTGTGTGCTGAGATTTCAGGCAACTCGTAGTTTTTTGGAAGCTTGGCAGGCCCTTTCCATGAAAGTGATTCTCGCCAGTCTCTGCTTAGGGCTACATCAACAGCAAACAAACCATAGAGATAGAACTTGAAACTGCTTTATTGTGCCAAGTTTCAAAGAGCTAGCACAAACCGTGTTTGATTTAGAGTTCCAAATACATGTATCCCTATAGGAGAAACCAGAGTGAAACCTCAAAATGAAACCGGTTACTGCCAACGAACGGTTTCACCTAGAAGAACGAAATTTGGCGAGCCAAGTGGGATTGGTGTACTGATCATTACCTGAAAGTTTCATCAAGATTGGGTGAAAAAGTGTGTGCTGAGATTTCAAGCAACTCGTAGTTTTTTGGAAACTTGGCAGGCCCTTTCCATGAAAGTGATTCTCGCCAGTCTCTGCTTAGGGCTACATCAACAGCAAACAAACCATAGAGATAGAACTTGAAACTGCTTTATTGTGTCAAGTTTCAAAGAGCTAGCACAAACCATGTTTGATTTAGAGTTCCAAATACATGTATCCCTATAGGAGAAAACAGAGTGAAACCTCAAAATGTTACCGGTTACTGCCAACGAACGGTTTCACCTAGAAGAACGAAATTTGGCGAGCCAAATGGGATTGGTGTACTGATCATTACCTGAAAGTTTCATCAAGATTGGGTGAAAAAGTGTGTGCTGACATTTCAGGCAACTCGTAGTTTTTTGGAAGCTTGGCAGGCCCTTTCCATGAAAGTGATTCTCGCCAGTCTCTGCTTAGGGCTACATCAACAGCAAACAAACCATAGAGATAGAACTTGAAACTGCTTTATTGTGTCAAGTTTCAAAGAGCTAGCACAAACCGTGTTTGATTTAGAGTTTCAAATACATTTATCCCTATAAGAGAAAACAGAGTGAAACCTCAAAATGAAACCGGTTACTGCCAACGAACGGATTCACCTAGAAGAACGAAATTTGGGGAGCCAAGTGGGATTGGTGTACTGATAATTACCTGAAAGTTTCATCAAGATTGGGTGAAAAAGTGTGTGCTGAGATTTCAGGCAACTCGTAGTTTTTGGAAGCTTGGCAGGCCCTTTCCATGAAAGTGATTCTCGCCAGTCTCTGCTTAGGGCTACATCAACAGCAAACAAACCATAGAGATAGAACTTGAAACTGCTTTATTGTGTCAAGTTTCAAAGAGCTAGCACAAACCGTGTTTGATTTAGCGTTCCAAATACATGTATCCCTATAGGAGAAAACAGAGTGAAACCTCAAAATGAAACCGGTTACTGCCAACGAACGGTTTCACCTAGAAGAACGAAATTTGGCGAGCCAAGTGGGATTGGTGTACTGATCATTACCAGAAAGTTTCATCAAGATTGGGTGAAAATGTGTGTGCTGAGATTTCAGGAAACTCGTAGTTTTTTGGAAGCTTGGCAGGCCCTTTCCATGAAAGTGATTCTCGCCAGTCTCGGCTTAGGGCTACATCAACAGCAAACAAACCATAGAGATAGAACTTGAAACTGCTTTATTGTGTCACGTTTCAAAGAGGTAGCACAAACCGTGTTTGATTTAGAGTTCCAAATACATGTATCCCTATAGGAGAAAACAGAGTGAAACCTCCAAATGAAACCGGTTACTGCCAAGGAGCGGTTTCACCTAGAAGAACGAAATTTGGCGAGCCAAGTGGGATTGGTGTACTGATCATTACCTGAAAGTTTAATCATGATTGGGTGAAAAAGTGTGTGCTGAGATTTCAGGCTACTCGTAGTTTTTTGGAAGCTTGGCAGGCCCTTTCCATGAAAGTGATTCTCGCCAGTCTCTGCTTAGGGCTACATCAACAGCAAACAAACCATAGAGATAGAACTTGAAACTGCTTTATTGTGCCAAGTTTCAAAGAGCTAGCACAAACCGTGTTTGATTTAGATTTCCAAATAAATGTATCCCTATAGGAGAAACCAGAGTGAAACCTCAAAATGAAACCGGTTACTGCCAACGAACGGTTTCACCTAGAAGAACGAAATTTGGCGAGCCAAGTGGGATTGGTGTACTGATCATTACCTGAAAGTTTCATCAAGATTGGGTGAAAAAGTGTGTGCTGAGATTTCAGGCAACTCGTAGTTTTTTGGAAACTTGGCAGGCCCTTTCCATGAAAGTGATTCTCGCCAGTCTCTGCTTAGGGCTACATCAACAGCAAACAAACCATAGAGATAGAACTTGAAACTGCTTTATTGTGTCAAGTTTCAAAGAGCTAGCACAAACCGTGTTTGATTTAGAGTTCGAAATACATGTATCCCTATAGGAGAAAACAGAGTGAAACCTCAAAATGAAACCGGTTACTGCCAACGAACGGTTTCACCTAGAAGAACGAAATTTGGCGAGCCAAGTGGGATTGGTGTACTGATCATTACCTGAAAGTTTCATCAAGATTGGGTGAAAAAGTGTGTGCTGACATTTCAGGCAACTCGTAGTTTTTTGGAAGCTTGGCAGGCCCTTTCCATGAAAGTGATTCTCGCCAGTCTCTGCTTAGGGCTACATCAACAGCAAACAAACCATAGAGATAGAACTTGAAACTGCTTTATGGTGTCAAGTTTCAAAGAGCTAGCACAAACCGTGTTTGATTTAGAGTTCCAAATACATGTATCCCTATAGGAGAAAACAGAGTGAAACCTCAAAATGAAACCGGTTACTGCCAACGAACGGTTTCACCTAGAAGAACGAGATTTGGCGAGCCAAGTGGGATTGGTGTACTGATCATTAACTGAAAGTTTCATCAAGATTGGGTGAAAAAGTGTGTGCTGAGATTTCAGGCAACTCGTAGTTTTTTGGAAGCTTGGCAGGCCCTTTCCATGAAAGTGATTCTCGCCAGTCTCTGCTTAGGGCTACTTCAACAGCAAACAAACCATAGAGATAGAACTTGAAACTGCTTTATGGTGTCAAGTTTCAAAGAGCTAGCACAAACCGTGTTTGATTTAGCGTTCCAAATACATGTATCCCTATAAGAGAAAACAGAGTGAAACCTCAAAATGAAACCGGTTACTGCCAACGAACGGTTTCACCTAGAAGAACGAAATTTAGCGAGCCAAGTGGGATTGGTGTACTGATCATTACCAGAAAGTTTCATCAAGATTGGGTGAAAATGTGTGTGCTGAGATTTCAGGCAACTCGTAGTTTTTTGGAAGCTTGGCAGGCCCTTTCCATGAAAGTGATTCTCGCCAGTCTCGGCTTAGGGCTACATCAACAGCAAACAAACCATAGACATAGAACTTGAAACTGCTTTATTGTGTCACGTTTCAAAGAGCTAGCACAAACCGTGTTTGATTTAGAGTTCCAAATACATGTATCCCTATAGGAGAAAACAGAGTGAAACCTCAAAATGAAACCGGTTACTGCCAACGAGCGGTTTCACCTAGAAGAACGAAATTTGGCGAGCCAAGTGGGATTGGTGTACTGATCATTACCTGAAAGTTTCATCAAGATTGGGTGAAAAAGTGTGTGCTGAGATTTCAGGCAACTCGTAGTTTTTTGGAAACTTGGCAGGCCCTTTCCATGAAAGTGATTCTCGCCAGTCTCTGCTTAGGGCTACATCAACAGCAAACAAACCATAGAGATAGAACTTGAAACTGCTTTATTGTGTCAAGTTTCAAAGAGCTAGCACAAACCGTGTTTGATTTAGAGTTCGAAATACATGTATCCCTATAGGAGAAAACAGAGTGAAACCTCAAAATGAAACCGGTTACTGCCAACGAACGGTTTCACCTAGAAGAACGAAATTTGGCGAGCCAAGTGGGATTGGTGTACTGATCATTACCTGAAAGTTTCATCAAGATTGGGTGAAAAAGTGTGTGCTGACATTTCAGGCAACTCGTAGTTTTTTGGAAGCTTGGCAGGCCCTTTCCATGAAAGTGATTCTCGCCAGTCTCTGCTTAGGGCTACATCAACAGCAAACAAACCATAGAGATAGAACTTGAAACTGCTTTATGGTGTCAAGTTTCAAAGAGCTAGCACAAACCGTGTTTGATTTAGAGTTCCAAATACATGTATCCCTATAGGAGAAAACAGAGTGAAACCTCAAAATGAAACCGGTTACTGCCAACGAACGGTTTCACCTAGAAGAACGAGATTTGGCGAGCCAAGTGGGATTGGTGTAGTGATCATTACCTGAAAGTTTCATCAAGATTGGGTGAAAAAGTGTGTGCTGAGATTTCAGGCAACTCGTAGTTTTTTGGAAGCTTGGCAGGCCCTTTCCATGAAAGTGATTCTCGCCAGTCTCTGCTTAGGGCTACTTCAACAGCAAACAAACCATAGAGATAGAACTTGAAACTGCTTTATGGTGTCAAGTTTCAAAGAGCTAGCACAAACCGTGTTTGATTTAGCGTTCCAAATACATGTATCCCTATAAGAGAAAACAGAGTGAAACCTCAAAATGAAACCGGTTACTGCCAACGAACGGTTTCACCTAGAAGAACGAAATTTAGCGAGCCAAGTGGGATTGGTGTACTGATCATTACCAGAAAGTTTCATCAAGATTGGGTGAAAATGTGTGTGCTGAGATTTCAGGCAACTCGTAGTTTTTTGGAAGCTTGGCAGGCCCTTTCCATGAAAGTGATTCTCGCCAGTCTCGGCTTAGGGCTACATCAACAGCAAACAAACCATAGACATAGAACTTGAAACTGCTTTATTGTGTCACGTTTCAAAGAGCTAGCACAAACCGTGTTTGATTTAGAGTTCCAAATACATGTATCCCTATAGGAGAAAACAGAGTGAAACCTCAAAATGAAACCGGTTACTGCCAACGAGCGGTTTCACCTAGAAGAACGAAATTTGGCGAGCCAAGTGGGATTGGTGTACTGATCATTACCTGTAAGTTTCATCATGATTGGGTGAAAAAGTGTGTGCTGAGATTTCAGGCAACTCATAGTTTTTTGGAAGCTTGGCAGGCCCTTTCCATGAAAGTGATTCTCGCCAGTCTCTGCTTAGGGCTACATCAACAGCAAACAAACCATAGAGATAGAACTTGAAACTGCTTTATGGTGTCAAGTTTCAAAGAGCTAGCACAAACCGTGTTTGATTTAGAGTTCCAAATACAGGTATCCCTATAGGAGAAAACAGAGTGAAACCTCAAAATGAAACCGGTTACGGCCAACGAACGGTTTCACCTAGAAGAACGAAATTTGGCGAGCCAAGTGGGATTGGTGTACTGATCATTACCTGAAAGTTTCATCAAGATTTGGTGAAAAAGTGTGTTCTGAGATTTCAGGCAACTCGTAGTTTTTTGGAAGCTTGGCAGGCCCTTTCCATGAAAGTGATTCTCGCCAGTCTCTGCTTAGGGCTACATCAACAGCAAACAAACCATAGAGATAGAACTTGAAACTGCTTTATTGTGTCAAGTTTCAAAGAGCTAGCACAAACCATGTTTGATTTAGAGTTCCAAATACATGTATCCCTATAGGAGAAAACAGAGTGAAACCTCAAAATGAAACCGGTTACTGCCAACCAACGGTTTCACCTAGAAGAACGAAATTTGGCGAGGCAAATGGGATTGGTGTACTGATCATTACCTGAAAGTTTCATCAAGATTGGGTGAAAAAGTGTGTGCTGACATTTCAGGCAACTCGTAGTTTTTTGGAAGCTTGGCAGGCCCGTTCCATGAAAGTGATTCTCGCCAGTCTCTGCTTAGGGCTACATCAACAGCAAACAAACCATAGAGATAGAACTTGAAACTGCTTTATGGTGTCAAGTTTCAAAGAGCTAGCACAAACCGTGTTTGATTTAGAGTTCCAAATACAGGTATCCCTATAGGTGAAAACAGAGTGAAACCTCAAAATGAAACCGGTTACGGCCAACGAACGGTTTCACCTAGAAGAACGAAATTTGGCGAGCCAAGTGGGATTGGTGTACTGATCATTACCTGAAAGTTTCATCAAGATTTGGTGAAAAAGTGTGTTCTGAGATTTCAGGCAACTCGTAGTTTTTTGGAAGCTTGGCAGGCCCTTTCCATGAAAGTGATTCTCGCCAGTCTCTGCTTAGGGCTACATCAACAGCAAACAAACCATAGAGATAGAACTTGAAACTGCTTTATTGTGTCAAGTTTCAAAAGCTAGCACAAACCGTGTTTTATTTAGAGTTCCAAATACATGTATCCCTATAGGAGAAAACAGAGTGAAACCTCAAAATGAACCCGGTTACTGCCAACGAACGGTTTCACCAAGAAGAACGAAATTTGGCGAGACAAGTGGGATTGGTGTACTGATCATTACCTGAAAGTTTCATCAAGATTGGGTGAAAAAGTGTGTGCTGAGATTTCAGGCAACTCGTAGTTCTTTGGAAGCTTGGCAGGCCCTTTCCATGAAAGTGATTCTCCCCAGTCTCTGCTTAGGGCTACATCAACAGCAAACAAACCATAGAGATAGAACTTGAAACTGCTTTATTGTGTCAAGTTTCAAAAGCTAGCACAAACCGTGTTTGATTTAGAGTTCCAAATACATGTATCCCTATAGGAGAAAACAGAGTGAAACCTCAAAATGAAACCGGTTACTGCCAACGAGCGGTTTCACCTAGAAGAACGAAATTTGGCGAGCCAAGTGGGATTGGTGTACTGATCATTACCTGAAAGTTTCATCAAGATTGGGTGTAAAAGTGTGTGCTGAGATTTCAGGCAACTCGTAGTTTTTTGGAAGCTTGGCAGGCCCTTTCCATGAAAGTGATTCTCGCCAGTCTCTGCTTAGGGCTACATCAACAGCAAACAAACCATAGAGATAGAACTTGAAACTGCTTTATGGTGTCAAGTTTCAAAGAGCTAGCACTAACCGTGTTTGATATAGAGTTCCAAATACATGTATCCCTATAGGAGAAAACAGAGTGAAACCTCAAAATGGAACCGGTTACTGCCAACGAACGGTTTCACCTAGAAGAACGAAATTTGGCGAGCCAAGTGGGATTGGTGTACTGATCATTACCTGAAAGTTTCATCAAGATTGGGTGAAAAAGTGTGTGCTGAGATTTCAGGCAACTCGTAGTTTTTTGGAAGCTTGGCAGGCCCTTTCCATGAAAGTGATTCTGGCCAGTCTCTGCTTAGGGCTACATCAACAGCAGACAAACCATAGAGATAGAACTTAAAACTGCTATATTGTGTCAAGTTTCAAAGAGCTAGCACAAACCGTGTTTGATTTAGAGTTCCAAATACATGTATTCCTATAGGAGAAAACAGAGTGAAACCTCAAAATGAAACCGGTTACTGCCAACGAACGGTTTCACCTAGAAGAACGAAATTTGGCGAGCCAAGTGGGATTGGTGTACTGATCATTACCTGAAAGTTTCATCAAGATTGGGTGAAAAAGTGTGTGCTGAGATTTCAGGCAACTCGTAGTTTTTTGGAAGCTTGGCAGGCCCTTTCCATGAAAGTGATTCTCGCCAGTCTCTGCTTAGGGCTACATCAACAGCAAACAAACCATAGAGATAGAACTTGAAACTGCTTTATGGTGTCAAGTTTCAAAGAGCTAGCACAAACCGTGTTTGATTTAGAGTTCCAAATACAGGTATCCCTATAGGAGAAAACAGAGTGAAACCTCAAAATGAAACCGGTTACGGCCAACGAACGGTTTCACCTAGAAGAACGAAATTTGGCGAGCCAAGTGGGATTGGTGTACTGATCATTACCTGAAAGTTTCATCAAGATTTGGTGAAAAAGTGTGTTCTGAGATTTCAGGCAACTCGTAGTTTTTTGGAAGCTTGGCAGGCCCTTTCCATGAAAGTGATTCTCGCCAGTCTCTGCTTAGGGCTACATCAACAGCAAACAAACCATAGAGATAGAACTTGAAACTGCTTTATTGTGTCAAGTTTCAAAAGCTAGCACAAACCGTGTTTTATTTAGAGTTCCAAATACATGTATCCCTATAGGAGAAAACAGAGTGAAACCTCAAAATGAACCCGGTTACTGCCAACCAACGGTTTCACCAAGAAGAACGAAATTTGGCGAGACAAGTGGGATTGGTGTACTGATCATTACCTGAAAGTTTCATCAAGATTGGGTGAAAAAGTGTGTGCTGAGATTTCAGGCAACTCGTAGTTCTTTGGAAGCTTGGCAGGCCCTTTCCATGAAAGTGATTCTCCCCAGTCTCTGCTTAGGGCTACATCAACAGCAAACAAACCATAGAGATAGAACTTGAAACTGCTTTATTGTGTCAAGTTTCAAAAGCTAGCACAAACCGTGTTTGATTTAGAGTTCCAAATACATGTATCCCTATAGGAGAAAACAGAGTGAAACCTCAAAATGAAAACCGGTTACTGCCAACGAGCGGTTTCACCTAGAAGAACGAAATTTGGCGAGCCAAGTGGGATTGGTGTACTGATCATTACCTGAAAGTTTCATCAAGATTGGGTGAAAAAGTGTGTGCTGAGATTTCAGGCAACTCGTAGTTTTTTGGAAGCTTGGCAGGCCCTTTCCATGAAAGTGATTCTCGCCAGTCTCTGCTTAGGGCTACATCAACAGCAAACAAACCATAGAGATAGAACTTGAAACTGCTTTATGGTGTCAAGTTTCAAAGAGCTAGCACTAACCGTGTTTGATTTAGAGTTCCAAATACATGTATCCCTATAGGAGAAAACAGAGTGAAACCTCAAAATGGAACCGGTTACTGCCAACGAACGGTTTCACCTAGAAGAACGAAATTTGGCGAGCCAAGTGGGATTGGTGTACTGATCATTACCTGAAAGTTTCATCAAGATTGGGTGAAAAAGTGTGTGCTGAGATTTCAGGCAACTCGTAGTTTTTTGGAAGCTTGGCAGGCCCTTTCCATGAAAGTGATTCTCGCCAGTCTCTGCTTAGGGCTACATCAACAGCAGACAAACCATAGAGATAGAACTTGAAACTGCTATATTGTGTCAAGTTTCAAAGAGCTAGCACAAACCGTGTTTGATTTAGAGTTCCAAATACATGTATTCCTATAGGAGAAAACAGAGTGAAACCTCAAAATGAAACCGGTTACTGCCAACGAACGGTTTCACCTAGAAGAACGAAATTTGGCGAGCCAAGTGGGATTGGTGTACTGATCATTACCTGAAAAGTTTCATCAAGATTGGGTGAAAAAGTGTGTGCGGAGATTTCAGGCAACTCGTAGTTTTTTGGAAGCTTGGCAGGCCCTTTCCATGAAAGTGATTCTCGCCATTCTCTGCTTAGGGCTACATCAACAGCAAACAAACCATAGAGATAGAACTTGAAACTGCTTTATTGTGTCAAGTTTCAAAGAGCTAGCAAAAACCGTGTTTGATTTAGCGTTCCAAATACATGTATCCCTATAGGAGAAAACAGAGTGAAACCTCAAAATGAAACCAGTTACAGCCAACGAACGGTTTCACCTAGAAGAACGAAATTTGGCGAGCCAAGTGGGATTGGTGTACTGATCATTACCTGAAAGTTTCATCAAGATTGGGTGAAAAAGTGTGTGCTGAGATTTCAGGCAACTCGTAGTTTTTTGGAAGCTTGGCAGGCCCTTTCCATGAAAGTGATTCTCGCCAGTCTCTGCTTAGGGCTACATCAACAGCAAAAAACCATAGAGATAGAACTTGAAACTGCTTTATTGTGTCTAGTTTCAAAGAGCTAGCACAAACCGTGTTTGATTTAGAGTTCCAAATACATGTATCCCTATAGGAGAAAACAGAGTGAAACCTCAAAATGAAACCGGTTACTGCCAACGAACTGTTTCACCTAGAAGAACGAAATTTGGCGAGCCAAGTGGGATTGGTGTACTGATCATTACCTGAAAGTTTCATCATGATTGGGTGAAAAAGTGTGTGCTGAGATTTCAGGCAACTCGTAGTGTTTTGGAAGCTTGGCAGGCCCTTTCCATGAAAGTGATTCTCGCCTGTCTCTGCTTAGGGCTACATCAACAGCAAACAATCCATAGAGATAGAATTTGAAACTGCTTTATTGTGTCAAGTTTCAAAGAGCTAGCACAAACGGTGTTTTATTTAGAGATCCAAATACATGTATCCCTATAGGAGAAAACAGAGTGAAACCTCAAAATGAAACCAGTTACTGCCAAGGAACGGTTTCACTTAGAAGAACGAAATTTGGCGAGCCTTGTGGGATTGGTGTACTGATCATTACCTGAAAGTTTCATCAAGATTGGGTGAAAAAGTGTGTGCTGAGATTTCAGGCAACTCGTAGCGTTTTGGAAGCTTGGCAGGCCCTTTCCATGAAAGTGATTCTCGCCAGTCTCTGCTCAGGGCTACATCAACAGCAAACAAACCATAGAGATAGAACTTGAAACTGCTTTATTGTGTCAAGTTTCAAAGAGCTAGCAAAAACCGTGTTTGATTTAGAGTTCCAAATACATGTATCCCTATAGGAGAAAACAGAGTGAAACCTCAAAATGAAACCGGTTACTGCCAACGAACGGTTTCACCTAGAAGATCTAAATTTGGCGAGCCAAGTGGGATTGGTGTACTGATCATTACCTGAAAGTTTCATCAAGATTGGGTGAAAAAGTGTGTGCTGAGATTTCAGGCAACTCGTAGTTTTTTGGAAGCTGGCAGGCCCTTTCCATGAAAGTGATTCTCGCCAGTCTCTGCTTAGGGCTACATCAACAGCAAACAAACCATAGGGATAGAACTTGAAACTGCTTTATTGTGTCAAGTTTCAAAGAGCTAGCACAAACCGTGTTTGATTTAGAGTTCAAAATACATGTATCCCTATAGGAGAAAACCGAGTTAAACCTCAAAATGAAACCGGTTACTGCCAACGAACGGTTTCACCTAGAAGAACGAAATTTGGCGAGCCAAGTGGGATTGGTGTACTGATCATTACCTGAAAGTTTCATCAAGATTGGGTGAAAAAGTGTGTGCTGAGATTTCAGGCAACTCGTAGTTTTTTGGAAGCTTGGCAGGCCCTTTCATGAAAGTGATTCTCGCCAGTCTCTGCTTAGGGCTACATCAACAGCAGACAAACCATAGAGATAGAACTTGAAACTGCTATATTGTGTCAAGTTTCAAAGAGCTAGCACAAACCGTGTTTGATTTAGAGTTCCAAATACATGTATTCCTATAGGAGAAAACAGAGTGAAACCTCAAAATGAAACCGGTTACTGCCAACGAACGGTTTCACCTAGAAGAACGAAATTTGGCGAGCCAAGTGGGATTGGTGTACTGATCATTACCTGAAAGTTTCATCAAGATTGGGTGAAAAAGTGTGTGCTGAGATTTCAGGCAACTCGTAGTGTTTTGGAAGCTTGGCAGGCCCTTTCCATGAAAGTGATTCTCGCCAGTCTCTGCTTAGGGCTACATCAACAGCAAACAAACCATAGAGATAGAACTTGAAACTGCTTTATTGTGTCAAGTTTCAAAGAGCTAGCAAAAACCGTGTTTGATTTAGAGTTCCAAATACCTGTATCCTTATAGGAGAAAACAGAGTGAAACCTCAAAATGAAACCGGTTACTGCCAACGAACGGTTTCACCTAGAAGATCGAAATGTGGCGAGCCAAGTGGGATTCGTGTACTGATCATTACCTGAAAGTTTCATCAAGATTGGGTGAAAAAGTGTGTGCTGAGATTTCAGGCAACTCGTAGTTTTTTGGAAGCTTGGCAGGCCCTTTCCATGAAAGTGATTCTCGCCAGTCTCTGCTTAGGGCTACATCAACAGCAAACAAACCATAGAGATAGAACTTGAAACTGCTTTATTGTGTCAAGTTTCATAGAGCTTGCACAAACCTTGTTTGATTTAGAGTTCCAAATACATGTATCCCTATAGGAGAAAACAGAGTGAAACCTCAAAATGAAACCGGTTACTGCCAACGAACGGTTTCACCTAGAAGATCGAAATTTGGCGAGCCAAGTGGGATTGGTGTACTGATCATTACCTGAAAGTTTCATCAAGATTGGGTGAAAAAGTGTGTGCTGAGATTTCAGGCAACTCGTAGTTTTTTGGAAGCTTGGCAGGCCCTTTCCATGAAAGTGATTCTCGCCAGTCTCTGCTTAGGGCTACATCAACAGCAAACAAACCATAGAGATAGAACTTGAAACTGCTTTATTGTGTCAAGTTTCATAGAGCTAGCACAAACCTTGTTTGATTTAGAGTTCCAAATACATGTATCCCTATAGGAGAAAACAGAGTGAAACCTCAAAATGAAACCGGTTACTGCCAACGAACGGTTTCACCTAGAAGAACGAAATTTGGCGAGCCAAGTGGGATTGGTGTACTGATCATTACCTGAAAGTTTCATCAAGATTGGGTAAAAAAGTGTGTGCTGAGATTTCAGGCAACTCGTAGTGTTTTGGAAGCTTGGCAGGCCCTTTCCATGAAAGTGATTCTCGCCAGTCTCTGCTCAGGGCTACATCAACAGCAAACAAACCATAGAGATAGAACTTGAAACTGCTTTATTGTGTCAAGTTTCAAAGAGCTAGAAAAAACCGTGTTTGATTTAGAGTTCCAAATACATGTATCCCTATAGGAGAAAACAGAGTGAAACCTCAAAATGAAACCGGTTACTGCCAACGAACGGTTTCACCTAGAAGATCGAAATTTGGCGAGCCAAGTGGGATTGGTGTACTGATCATTACCTGAAAGTTTCATCAAGATTGGGTGAAAAACTGTGTGCTGAGATTTCAGGCAACTCGTAGTTTTTTGGAAGCTGGCAGGCCCTTTCCATGAAAGTGATTCTCGCCAGTCTCTGCATAGGGCTACATCAACAGCAAACAAACCATAGAGATAGAACTTGAAACTGCTTTATGGTGTCAAGTTTAAAAGAGCTAGCACAAACCGTGTTTGATTTAGAGTTCCAAATACATGTATCCCTATAGGAGAAAACAGAGTGAAACCTCAAAATGAAACCGGTTACTGCCAACGAACGGTTTCACCTAGAAGAACGAAATTTGGCGAGCCAAGGGGGATTGGTGTACTGATCATTACCTGAAAGTTTCATCAGGATTGGGTGAAAAAGTGTGTGCTGAGATTTCAGGCAACTCGTAGTGTTTTGGAAGCTTGGCAGGCCCTTTCCATGAAAGTGATTCTCGCCAGTCTCTGCTCAGGGCTACATCAACAGCAAACAAACCATAGAGATAGAACTTGAAACTGCTTTATTGTGTCAAGTTTCAAAGAGCTAGCAAAAACCGTGTTTGATTTAGAGTTCCAAATACATGTATCCCTATAGGAGAAAACAGAGTGAAACCTCAAAATGAAACCGGTTACTGCCAACGAACGGTTTCACCTAGAAGATCGAAATTTGGCGAGCCAAGTGGGATTGGTGTACTGATCATTACCTGAAAGTTTCATCAAGATTGGGTGAAAAAGTGTGTGCTGAGATTTCAGGCAACTCGTAGTTTTTTGGAAGCTGGCAGGCCCTTTCCATGAAAGTGATTCTCGCCAGTCTCTGCATAGGGCTACATCAACAGCAAACAAACCATAGAGATAGAACTTGAAACTGCTTTATGGTGTCAAGTTTAAAACAGCTAGCACAAACCGTGTTTGATTTAGAGTTCCAAATACATGTATCCCTATAGGAGAAAACAGAGTGAAACCTCAAAATGAAACCGGTTACTGCCAACGAACGGTTTCACCTAGAAGAACGAAATTTGGCGAGCCAAGTGGGATTGGTGTACTGATCATTACCTGAAAGTTTCATCAAGATTGGGTGAAAAAGTGTGTGCTGAGATTTCAGGCAACTCGTAGTTTTTTGGAAGCTTGGCAGGCCCTTTCCATGAAAGTGATTCTCGCCAGTCTCTGCTTAGGGCTACATCAACAGCAAACAAACCATAGAGATAGAACTTGAAACTGCTTTATTGTGTCAAGTTTCATAGAGCTAGCACAAACCGTGTTTGATTTAGAGTTCCAAATACATGTATCCCTATAGAAGAAAACAGAGTGAAACCTCAAAATGAAACCGGTTACTGCCAACGAACGGTTTCACCTAGAAGAACGAAATTTGGCGAGCCAAGTGGGATTGGTGTACTGATCATTACCTGAAAGTTTCATCAAGATTGGGTGAAAAAGTGTGTGCTGAGATTTCAGGCAACTCGTAGTGTTTTGGAAGCTTGGCAGGCCCTTTCCATGAAAGTGATTCTCGCCAGTCTCTGCTCAGGGCTACATCAACAGCAAACAAACCATAGAGATAGAACTTGAAACTGCTTTATTGTGTCAAGTTTCAAAGAGCTATCACAAACCGTGTTTAATTTAGAGTTCCAAATACATGTATCCCTATAGGAGAAAACAGAGTGAAACCTCAAAATGAAACCGGTTACTGCCAACGAACGGTTTCACCTAGAAGAACGAAATTTGGCGAGCCAAGTGGGATTGGTGTACTGATCATTACCTGAAAGTTTCATCAAGATTGGGTGAAAAAGTGTGTGCTGAGATTTCAGGCAACTCGTAGTGTTTTGGAAGCTTGGCAGGCCCTTTCCATGAAAGTGATTCTCGCCAGTCTCTTCTCAGGGCTACATCAACAGCAAACAAACCATAGAGATAGAACTTGAAACTGCTTTATTGTGTCAAGTTTCAAAGAGCTAGCAAAAACCGTGTTTGATTTAGAGTTCCAAATACATGTATCCCTATAGGAGAAAACAGAGTGAAACCTCAAAATGAAACCGGTTACTGCCAACGAACGGTTTCACCTAGAATATCGAAATTTGGCGAGCCTAGTGGGATTGGTGTACTGATCATTACCTGAAAGTTTCATCAAGATTGGGTGAAAAAGTGTGTGCTGAGATTTCAGGCAACTCGTAGTTTTTTGGAAGCTGGCAGGCCCTTTCCATGAAAGTGATTCTCGCCAGTCTCTGCATAGGGCTACATCAACAGCAAACAAACCATAGAGATAGAACTTGAAACTGCTTTATGGTGTCAAGTTTAAAAGAGTTAGCACAAACCGTGTTTGATTTAGAGTTCCAAATACATGTATCCCTATAGGAGAAAACAGAGTGAAACCTCAAAATGAAACCGGTTACTGCCAACGAACGGTTTCACCTAGAAGATCGAAATTTGGCGAGCCAAGTGGGATTGGTGTACTGATCATTACCTGAAAGTTTCATCAAGATTGGGTGAAAAAGTGTGTGCTGAGATTTCAGGCAACTCGTAGTTTTTTGGAAGCTTGGCAGGCCCTTTCCATGAAAGTGATTCTCGCCAGTCTCTGCTTAGGGCTACATCAACAGCAAACAAACCATAGAGATAGAACTTGAAACTGCTTTATTGTGTCAAGTTTCATAGAGCTAGCACAAACCTTGTTTGATTTAGAGTTCCAAATACATGTATTCCTATAGGAGAAAACAGAGTGAAACCTCAAAATGAAACCGGTTACTGCCAACGAACGGTTTCACCTAGAAGAACGAAATTTGGCGAGCCAAGTGGGATTGGTGTACTGATCATTACCTGAAAGTTTCATCAAGATTGGGTGAAAAAGTGTGTGCTGAGATTTCAGGGAACTCGTAGTGTTTTGGAAGCTTGGCAGGCCCTTTCCATGAAAGTGATTCTCGCCAGTCTCTGCTCAGGGCTACATCAACAGCAAACAAACCATAGAGATAGAACTTGAAACTGTTTTATTGTGTCAAGTTTCAAAGAGCTAGAAAAAACCGTGTTTGATTTAGAGTTCCAAATACATGTATCCCTATAGGAGAAAACAGAGTGAAACCTCAAAATGAAACCGGTTACTGCCAACGAACGGTTTCACCTAGAAGATCGAAATTTGGCGAGCCAAGTGGGATTGGTGTACTGATCATTACCTGAAAGTTTCATCAAGATTGGGTGAAAAACTGTGTGCTGAGATTTCAGGCAACTCGTAGTTTTTTGGAAGCTGGCAGGCCCTTTCCATGAAAGTGATTCTCGCCAGTCTCTGCATAGGGCTACATCAACAGCAAACAAACCATAGAGATAGAACTTGAAACTGCTTTATGGTGTCAAGTTTAAAAGAGCTAGCACAAACCGTGTTTGATTTAGAGTTCCAAATACATGTATCCCTATAGGAGAAAACAGAGTGAAACCTCAAAATGAAACCGGTTACTGCCAACGAACGGTTTCACCTAGAAGAACGAAATTTGGCGAGCCAAGGGGGATTGGTGTATTGATCATTACCTGAAAGTTTCATCAAGATTGGGTGAAAAAGTGTGTGCTGAGATTTCAGGCAACTCGTAGTGTTTTGGAAGCTTTGCAGGCCCTTTCCATGAAAGTGATTCTCGCCAGTCTCTGCTCATGGCTACATCAACAGGAAACAAACCATAGAGATAGAACTTGAAACTGCTTTATTGTGTCAAGTTTCAAAGAGCTAGCAAAAACCGTGTTTGATTTAGAGTTCCAAATACATGTATCCCTATAGGAGAAAACAGAGTGAAACCTCAAAATGAAACCGGTTACTGCCAACGAACGGTTTCACCTAGAAGATCGAAATTTGGCGAGCCAAGTGGGATTGGTGTACTGATCATTACCTGAAAGTTTCATCAAGATTGGGTGAAAAAGTGTGTGCTGAGATTTCAGGCAACTCGTAGTTTTTTGGAAGCTGGCAGGCCCCTTTCCATGAAAGTGATTCTCGCCAGTCTCTGCATAGGGCTACATCAACAGCAAACAAACCATAGAGATAGAACTTGAAACTGCTTTATTGTGTCAAGTTTTAAAACAGCTAGCACAAACCGTGTTTGATTTAGAGTTCCAAATACATGTATCCCTATAGGAGAAAACAGAGTGAAACCTCAAAATGAAACCGGTTACTGCCAACGAACGGTTTCACCTAGAAGAACGAAATTTGGCGAGCCAAGTGGGATTGGTGTACTGATCATTACCTGAATGTTTCATCAAGATTGGGTGAAAAAGTGTGTGCTGAGATTTCAGGCAACTCGTAGTTTTTTGGAAGCTTGGCAGGCCCTTTCCATGAAAGTGATTCTCGCCAGTCTCTGCTTAGGGCTACATCAACAGCAAACAAACCATAGAGATAGAACTTGAAACTGCTTTATTGTGTCAAGTTTCATAGAGCTAGCACAAACCGTGTTTGATTTAGAGTTCCAAATACATGTATCCCTATAGAAGAAAACAGAGTGAAACCTCAAAATGAAACCGGTTACTGCCAACGAACGGTTTCACCTAGAAGAACGAAATTTGGCGAGCCAAGTGGGATTGGTGTACTGATCATTACCTGAAAGTTTCATCAAGATTTGGTGAAAAAGTGTGTGCTGAGATTTCAGGCAACTCGTAGTTTTTTGGAAGCTTGGCAGGCCCTTTCCATGAAAGTGATTCTCGCCAGTCTCTGCTTAGGGCTACATCAACAGCAAACAAACCATAGAGATAGAAATTTGAAACTGCTTTATTGTGTCAAGTTTCATAGAGCTAGCACAAACCGTGTTTGATTTAGAGTTCCAAATACATGTATCCCTATAGGAGAAAACAGAGTGAAACCTCAAAATGAAACCGGTTACTGCCAACGAACGGTTTCACCTAGAAGAACGAAATTTGGCGAGCCAAGTGGGATTGGTGTACTGATCATTACCTGAAAGTTTCATCAAGATTGGGTGAAAAAGTGTGTGCTGAGATTTCAGGCAACTCGTAGTGTTTTGGAAGCTTGGCAGGCCCTTTCCATGAAAGTGATTCTCGCCAGTCTCTGCTCAGGGCTACATCAACAGCAAACAAACCATAGAGATAGAACTTGAAACTGCTTTATTGTGTCAAGTTTCAAAGAGCTAGCAAAAACCGTGTTTGATTTAGAGTTCCAAATACATGTATCCCTATAGGAGAAAACAGAGTGAAACCTCAAAATGAAACCGGTTACTGCCAACGAACGGTTTCACCTAGAAGATCGAAATTTGGCGAGCCAAGTGGGATTGGTGTACTGATCATTACCTGAAAGTTTCATCAAGATTGGGTGAAAAAGTGTGTGCTGAGATTTCAGGCAACTCGTATTTTTTTGGTAGCTGGCAGGCCCTTTCCATGAAAGTGATTCTCGCCAGTCTCTGCATAGGGCTACATCAACAGCAAACAAACCATAGAGATAGAACTTGAAACTGCTTTATGGTGTCAAGTTTAAAAGAGTTAGCACAAACCGTGTTTGATTTAGAGTTCCAAATACATGTATCCCTATAGGAGAAAACAGAGTGAAACCTCAAAATGAACCGGTTACTGCCAACGAAAGGTTTCACCTAGAAGAACGAAATTTGGCGAGCCAAGTGGGATTGGTGTACTGATCATTACCTGAAAGTTTCATCAAGATTGGGTGAAAAAGTGTGTGCTGAGATTTCAGGCAACTCGTAGTGTTTTGGAAGCTTGTCAGGCCCTTTCCATGAAAGTGATTCTTGCCAGTCTCTGCTTAGGGCTACATCAACAGCAAACAAACCATAGAGATAGAACTTGAAACTGCTTTATTGTGTCAAGTTTCAAAGAGCTAGCACAAACCGTGTTTGATTTAGAGTTCCAAATACATGTATCCCTATAGGAGAAAACAGAGTGAAACCTCAAAATGAAACCGGTTACTGCCAAACGAACGGTTTTCACCTAGAAGAACGAAATTTGGCGAGCCAAGTGGGATTGGTGTACTGATCATTACCTGATAGTTTCATCAAGATTGGGTGAAAAAGTGTGTGCTGAGATTTCAGGCAACTCGTAGTGTTTTGGAAGCTTGGCAGGCCCTTTCCATGAAAGTGATTCTCGCCAGTCTCTGCTCAGGGCTACATCAACAGCAAACAAACCATAGAAATAGAACTTGAAACTGCTTTATTGTGTCAAGTTTCAAAGAGCTAGCAAAAACCGTGTTTGATTTAGCGTTCCAAATACATGTATCCCTATAGGAGAAAAAAGAGTGAAACCTCAAAATGAAACCGGTTACAGCCAACGAACGGTTTCACCTAGAAGAACGAAATTTGGCGAGCCAAGTGGGATTGGTGTACTGATCATTACCTGAAAGTTTCATCAAGATTGGGTGAAAAAGTGTGTGCTGAGATTTCAGGCAACTCGTAGTGTTTTGGAAGCTTGGCAGGCCCTTTCCATGAAAGTGATTCTCGCCAGTCTCTGCTCATGGCTACATCAACAGCAAACAAACCATAGAGATAGAACTTGAAACTGCTTTATTGTGTCAAGTTTCAAAGAGCTAGCAAAAACCGTGTTTGATTTAGAGTTCCAAATACATGTATCCCTATAGGAGAAAACAGAGTGAAACCTCAAAATGAAACCGGTTACTGCCAACGAACGGTTTCACCTAGAAGATCGAAATTTGGCGAGCCAAGTGGGGATTGGTGTACTGATCATTACCTGAAAGTTTCATCAAGATTGGGTGAAAAAGTGTGTGCTGAGATTTCAGGCAACTCGTAGTTTTTTGGAAGCTGGCAGGCCCTTTCCATGAAAGTGATTCTCGCCAGTCTCTGCATAGGGCTACATCAACAGCAAACATACCATAGAGATAGAACTTGAAACTGCTTTATGGTGTCAAGTTTAAAACAGCTAGCACAAACCGTGTTTGATTTAGAGTTCCAAATACATGTATCCCTATAGGAGAAAACAGAGTGAAACCTCAAAATGAAACCGGTTACTGCCAACGAACGGTTTCACCTAGAAGAACGAAATTTGGCGAGCCAAGTGGGATTGGTGTACTGATCATTACCTGAATGTTTCATCAAGATTGGGTGAAAAAGTGTGTGCTGAGATTTCAGGCAACTCGTAGTTTTTTGGAAGCTTGGCAGGCCCTTTCCATGAAAGTGATTCTCGCCAGTCTCTGCTTAGGGCTACATCAACAGCAAACAAACCATAGAGATAGAACTTGAAACTGCTTTATTGTGTCAAGTTTCATAGAGCTAGCACAAACCGTGTTTGATTTAGAGTTCCAAATACATGTATCCCTATAGAAGAAAACAGAGTGAAACCTCAAAATGAAACCGGTTACTGCCAACGAACGGTTTCACCTAGAAGAACGAAATTTGGCGAGCCAAGTGGGATTGGTGTACTGATCATTACCTGAAAGTTTCATCAAGATTTGGTGAAAAAGTGTGTGCTGAGATTTCAGGCAACTCGTAGTTTTTTGGAAGCTTGGCAGGCCCTTTCCATGAAAGTGATTCTCGCCAGTCTCTGCTTAGGGCTACATCAACAGCAAACAAACCATAGAGATAGAATTTGAAACTGCTTTATTGTGTCAAGTTTCATAGAGCTAGCACAAACCGTGTTTGATTTAGAGTTCCAAATACATGTATCCCTATAGGAGAAAACAGAGTGAAACCTCAAAATGAAACCGGTTACTGCCAACGAACGGTTTCACCTAGAAGAACGAAATTTGGCGAGCCAAGTGGGATTGGTGTACTGATCATTACCTGAAAGTTTCATCAAGATTGGGTGAAAAAGTGTGTGCTGAGATTTCAGGCAACTCGTAGTGTTTTGGAAGCTTGGCAGGCCCTTTCCATGAAAGTGATTCTCGCCAGTCTCTGCTCAGGGCTACATCAACAGCAAACAAACCATAGAGATAGAACTTGAAACTGCTTTATTGTGTCAAGTTTCAAAGAGCTAGCAAAAACCGTGTTTGATTTAGAGTTCCAAATACATGTATCCCTATAGGAGAAAACAGAGTGAAACCTCAAAATGAAACCGGTTACTGCCAACGAACGGTTTCACCTAGAAGATCGAAAATTTGGCGAGCCAAGTGGGATTGGTGTACTGATCATTACCTGAAAGTTTCATCAAGATTGGGTGAAAAAGTGTGTGCTGAGATTTCAGGCAACTCGTATTTTTTTGGTAGCTGGCAGGCCCTTTCCATGAAAGTGATTCTCGCCAGTCTCTGCATAGGGCTACATCAACAGCAAACAAACCATAGAGATAGAACTTGAAACTGCTTTATGGTGTCAAGTTTAAAAGAGTTAGCACAAACCGTGTTTGATTTAGAGTTCCAAATACATGTATCCCTATAGGAGAAAACAGAGTGAAACCTCAAAATGAAACCGGTTACTGCCAACGAAAGGTTTCACCTAGAAGAACGAAATTTGGCGAGCCAAGTGGGATTGGTGTACTGATCATTACCTGAAAGTTTCATCAAGATTGGGTGAAAAAGTGTGTGCTGAGATTTCAGGCAACTCGTAGTGTTTTGGAAGCTTGTCAGGCCCTTTCCATGAAAGTGATTCTTGCCAGTCTCTGCTTAGGGCTACATCAACAGCAAACAAACCATAGAGATAGAACTTGAAACTGCTTTATTGTGTCAAGATTCAAAGAGCTAGCACAAACCGTGTTTGATTTAGAGTTCCAAATACATGTATCCCTATAGGAGAAAACAGAGTGAAACCTCAAAATGAAACCGGTTACTGCCAACGAACGGTTTCACCTAGAAGAACGAAATTTGGCGAGCCAAGTGGGATTGGTGTACTGATCATTACCTGATAGTTTCATCAAGATTGGGTGAAAAAGTGTTTGCTGAGATTTCAGGAAACTCGTAGTGTTTTGGAAGCTTGGCAGGCCCTTTCCATGAAAGTGATTTCTCGCCAGTCTCTGCTCAGGGCTACATCAACAGCAAACAAACCATAGAAATAGAACTTGAAACTGCTTTATTGTGTCAAGTTTCAAAGAGCTAGCAAAAACCGTGTTTGATTTAGCGTTCCAAAATACATGTATCCCTATAGGAGAAAAAAGAGTGAAACCTCAAAATGAAACCGGTTACAGGCAACGAACGGTTTCACCTAGAAGAACGAAATTTGGCGAGCCAAGTGGGATTGGTGTACTGATCATTACCTGAAAGTTTCATCAAGATTGGGTGAAAAAGTGTGTGCTGAGATTTCAGGCAACTCGTAGTGTTTTGGAAGCTTGGCAGGCCCTTTCCATGAAAGTGATTCTCGCCAGTCTCTGCTCATGGCTACATCAACAGCAAACAAACCATAGAGATAGAACTTGAAACTGCTTTATTGTGTCAAGTTTCAAAGAGCTAGCAAAAACCGTGTTTGATTTAGAGTTCCAAATACATGTATCCCTATAGGAGAAAACAGAGTGAAACCTCAAAATGAAACCGGTTACTGCCAACGAACGGTTTCACCTAGAAGATCGAAATTTGGCGAGCCAAGTGGGATTGGTGTACTGATCATTACCTGAAAGTTTCATCAAGATTGGGTGAAAAAGTGTGTGCTGAGATTTCAGGCAACTCGTAGTTTTTTGGAAGCTGGCAGGCCCTTTCCATGAAAGTGATTCTCGCCAGTCTCTGCATAGGGCTACATCAACAGCAAACAAACCATAGAGATAGAACTTGAAACTGCTTTATGGTGTCAAGTTTAAAACAGCTAGCACAAACCGTGTTTGATTTAGAGTTCCAAATACATGTATCCCTATAGGAGAAAACAGAGTGAAACCTCAAAATGAAACCGGTTACTGCCAACGAACGGTTTCACCTAGAAGAACGAAATTTGGCGAGCCAAGTGGGATTGGTGTACTGATCATTACCTGAATGTTTCATCAAGATTGGGTGAAAAAGTGTGTGCTGAGATTTCAGGCAACTCGTAGTTTTTTGGAAGCTTGGCAGGCCCTTTCCATGAAAGTGATTCTCGCCAGTCTCTGCTTAGGGCTACATCAACAGCAAACAAACCATAGAGATAGAACTTGAAACTGCTTTATTGTGTCAAGTTTCATAGAGCTAGCACAAACCGTGTTTGATTTAGAGTTCCAAATACATGTATCCCTATAGAAGAAAACAGAGTGAAACCTCAAAATGAAACCGGTTACTGCCAACGAACGGTTTCACCTAGAAGAACGAAATTTGGCGAGCCAAGTGGGATTGGTGTACTGATCATTACCTGAAAGTTTCATCAAGATTTGGTGAAAAAGTGTGTGCTGAGATTTCAGGCAACTCGTAGTTTTTTGGAAGCTTGGCAGGCCCTTTCCATGAAAGTGATTCTCGCCAGTCTCTGCTTAGGGCTACATCAACAGCAAACAAACCATAGAGATAGAATTTGAAACTGCTTTATTGTGTCAAGTTTCATAGAGCTAGCACAAACCGTGTTTGATTTAGAGTTCCAAATACATGTATCCCTATAGGAGAAAACAGAGTGAAACCTCAAAATGAAACCGGTTACTGCCAACGAACGGTTTCACCTAGAAGAACGAAATTTGGCGAGCCAAGTGGGATTGGTGTACTGATCATTACCTGAAAGTTTCATCAAGATTGGGTGAAAAAGTGTGTGCTGAGATTTCAGGCAACTCGTAGTGTTTTGGAAGCTTGGCAGGCCCTTTCCATGAAAGTGATTCTCGCCAGTCTCTGCTCAGGGCTACATCAACAGCAAACAAACCATAGAGATAGAACTTGAAACTGCTTTATTGTGTCAAGTTTCAAAGAGCTAGCAAAAACCGTGTTTGATTTAGAGTTCCAAATACATGTATCCCTATGGGAGAAAACAGAGTGAAACCTCAAAATGAAACCGGTTACTGCCAACGAACGGTTTCACCTAGAAGATCGAAATTTGGCGAGCCAAGTGGGATTGGTGTACTGATCATTACCTGAAAGTTTCATCAAGATTGGGTGAAAAAGTGTGTGCTGAGATTTCAGGCAACTCGTAGTTTTTTGGAAGCTGGCAGGCCCTTTCCATGAAAGTGATTCTCGCCAGTCTCTGCATAGGGCTACATCAACAGCAAACAAACCATAGAGATAGAACTTGAAACTGCTTTATGGTGTCAAGTTTAAAACAGCTAGCACAAACCGTGTTTGATTTAGAGTTCCAAATACATGTATCCCTATAGGAGAAAACAGAGTGAAACCTCAAAATGAAACCGGTTACTGCCAACGAACGGTTTCACCTAGAAGAACGAAATTTGGCGAGCCAAGTGGGATTGGTGTACTGATCATTACCTGAATGTTTCATCAAGATTGGGTGAAAAAGTGTGTGCTGAGATTTCAGGCAACTCGTAGTTTTTTGGAAGCTTGGCAGGCCCTTTCCATGAAAGTGATTCTCGCCAGTCTCTGCTTAGGGCTACATCAACAGCAAACAAACCATAGAGATAGAACTTGAAACTGCTTTATTGTGTCAAGTTTCATAGAGCTAGCACAAACCGTGTTTGATTTAGAGTTCCAAATACATGTATCCCTATAGAAGAAAACAGAGTGAAACCTCAAAATGAAACCGGTTACTGCCAACGAACGGTTTCACCTAGAAGAACGAAATTTGGCGAGCCAAGTGGGATTGGTGTACTGATCATTACCTGAAAGTTTCATCAAGATTTGGTGAAAAAGTGTGTGCTGAGATTTCAGGCAACTCGTAGTTTTTTGGAAGCTTGGCAGGCCCTTTCCATGAAAGTGATTCTCGCCAGTCTCTGCTTAGGGCTACATCAACAGCAAACAAACCATAGAGATAGAATTTGAAACTGCTTTATTGTGTCAAGTTTCATAGAGCTAGCACAAACCGTGTTTGATTTAGAGTTCCAAATACATGTATCCCTATAGGAGAAAACAGAGTGAAACCTCAAAATGAAACCGGTTACTGCCAACGAACGGTTTCACCTAGAAGAACGAAATTTGGCGAGCCAAGTGGGATTGGTGTACTGATCATTACCTGAAAGTTTCATCAAGATTGGGTGAAAAGTGTGTGCTGAGATTTCAGGCAACTCGTAGTGTTTTGGAAGCTTGGCAGGCCCTTTCCATGAAAGTGATTCTCGCCAGTCTCTGCTCAGGGCTACATCAACAAACAGCAAACAAACCATAGAGATAGAACTTGAAACTGCTTTATTGTGTCAAGTTTCAAAGAGCTAGCAAAAACCGTGTTTGATTTAGAGTTCCAAATACATGTATCCCTATAGGAGAAAACAGAGTGAAACCTCAAAATGAAACCGGTTACTGCCAACGAACGGTTTCACCTAGAAGATCGAAATTTGGCGAGCCAAGTGGGATTGGTGTACTGATCATTACCTGAAAGTTTCATCAAGATTGGGTGAAAAAGTGTGTGCTGAGATTTCAGGCAACTCGTATTTTTTTGGTAGCTGGCAGGCCCTTTCCATGAAAGTGATTCTCGCCAGTCTCTGCATAGGGCTACATCAACAGCAAACAAACCATAGAGATAGAACTTGAAACTGCTTTATGGTGTCAAGTTTAAAAGAGTTAGCACAAACCGTGTTTGATTTAGAGTTCCAAATACATGTATCCCTATAGGAGAAACAGAGTGAAACCTCAAAATGAAACCGGTTACTGCCAACGAAAGGTTTCACCTAGAAGAACGAAATTTGGCGAGCCAAGTGGGATTGGTGTACTGATCATTACCTGAAAGTTTCATCAAGATTGGGTGAAAAAGTGTGTGCTGAGATTTCAGGCAACTCGTAGTGTTTTGGAAGCTTGTCAGGCCCTTTCCATGAAAGTGATTCTTGCCAGTCTCTGCTTAGGGCTACATCAACAGCAAACAAACCATAGAGATAGAACTTGAAACTGCTTTATTGTGTCAAGTTTCAAAGAGCTAGCACAAACCGTGTTTGATTTAGAGTTCCAAATACATGTATCCCTATAGGAGAAAACAGAGTGAAACCTCAAAATGAAACCGGTAACTGCCAACGAACGGTTTCACCTAGAAGAACGAAATTTGGCGAGCCAAGTGGGATTGGTGTACTGATCATTACCTGATAGTTTCATCAAGATTGGGTGAAAAAGTGTGTGCTGAGATTTCAGGCAACTCGTAGTGTTTTGGAAGCTTGGCAGGCCCTTTCCATGAAAGTGATTCTCGCCAGTCTCTGCTCAGGGCTACATCAACAGCAAACAAACCATAGAAATAGAACTTGAAACTGCTTTATTGTGTCAAGTTTCAAAGAGCTAGCAAAAACCGTGTTTGATTTAGCGTTCCAAATACATGTATCCCTATAGGAGAAAAAAGAGTGAAACCTCAAAATGAAACCGGTTACAGCCAACGAACGGTTTCACCTAGAAGAACGAAATTTGGCGAGCCAAGTGGATTGGTGTACTGATCATTACCTGAAAGTTTCATCAAGATTGGGTGAAAAAGTGTGTGCTGAGATTTCAGGCAACTCGTAGTTTTTTGGAAGCTTGGCAGGCCCTTTCCATGAAAGTGATTCTCGCCAGTCTCTGCTTAGGGCTACAACAACAGCAGACAAACCATAGAGATAGAACTTGAAACTGTTATATTGTGTCAAGTTTCAAAGAGCTAGCACAAACCGTGTTTGATTTAGAGTTCCAAATACATGTATCCCTATAGGAGAAAACAGAGTGAAACCTCAAAATGAAACTGGTTTTCTGCCAACGAACGGTTTCACCTAGAAGAACGAAATTTGGCGAGCCAAGTGGGATTGGTGTACTGATCATTACCTGAAAGTTTCATCAAGATTGGGTGAAAAAGTGTGTGCTGAGATTTCAGGCAACTCGTAGTTTTTTGGAAGCTTGGCAGGCCCTTTCCATGAAAGTGATTCTCGCCAGTCTCTGCTTAGGGCTACATCAACAGCAGACAAACCATAGAGATTAGAACTTGAAACTGCTTTATTGTGTCAAGTTTCAAAGAGCTAGCAAAAACCGTGTTTGATTTAGAGTTCCAAATACATGTATCCCTATAGGAGAAAACAGAGTGAAACCTCAAAATGAAACCGGTTACTGCCAACGAACGGTTTCACCTAGAAGAAAGAAATTTGGCGAGCCAAGTGGGATTGGTGTACTGATCATTACCTGAAAGTTTCATCAAGATTGGGTGAAAAAGTGTGTGCTGAGATTTCAGGCAACTCGTAGTGTTTTGGAAGCTTGGTAGGCCCTTTCATGAAAGTGATTCTTGCCAGTCTCTGCTCAGGGCTACATCAACAGCAAACAAACCATATTTATAGAACTTGAAACTGTTTATTGTGTCAAGTTTCAAAGAGCTAGCAAAAACCGTGTTTGATTTAGAGTTCCAAATACATGTATCCCTATAGGAGAAAACAGAGTGAAACCTCAAAATGAAACCGGTTACTGCCAACGAACGGTTTCACCTAGAAGATCGAAATTTGGCGAGCCCAAGTGGGATTGGTGTACTGATCATTACCTGAAAGTTTCATCAAGATTGGGTGAAAAAGTGTGTGCTGAGATTTCAGGCAACTCGTAGTTTTCTGGAAGCTGGCAGGCCCTTTCCATGAAAGTGATTCTCGCCAGTCTCTGCATAGGGCTACATCAACAGCAAACAAACCATAGAGATAGAACTTGAAACTGCTTTATGGTGTCAAGTTTCAAAGAGCTAGCACAAACCGTGTTTGATTTAGAGTTCCAAATACATGTATCCCTATAGGAGAAAACAGAGTGAAACCTCAAAATGAAACCGGTTACTGCCAACGAACGGTTTCACCTAGAAGAACGAAATTTGGCGAGCCAAGTGGGATTGGTGTACTGATCATTACCTGAAAGTTTCATCAAGATTGGGTGAAAAAGTGTGTGCTGAGATTTCAGGCAACTCGTAGGGTTTTGGAAGCTTGGCAGGCCCTTTCCATGAAAGTGATTCTCGCCAGTCTCTGCTCAGGGCTACATCAACAGCAAACAAACCATAGAGATAGAACTTGAAACTGCTTTATTGTGTCAAGTTTCAAAGAGCTAGCAAAAACCGTGTTTGATTTAGAGTTCCAAATACATGTATCCCTATAGGAGAAAACAGAGTGAAACCTCAAAATGAAACCGGTTACTGCCAACGAACGGTTTCACCTAGATGATCGAAATTTGGCCAGCCAAGTAGGATTGGTGTACTGATCATTACCTGAAAGTTTCATCAAGATTGGGTGAAAAAGTGTGTGCTGAGATTTCAGGCAACTCGTAGTTTTTTGGAAGCTTGGCAGGCCCTTTCCATGAAAGTGATTCTCGCCAGTCTCTGCTTAGGGCTACATCAACAGCAGACAAACCATAGAGATAGAACTTGAAACTGCTTTATTGTGTCAAGTTTCAAAGAGCTAGCAAAAACCGTGTTTGATTTAGAGTTCCAAATACATGTATCCCTATAGGAGAAAACAGAGTGAAACCTCAAAATGAAACCGGTTACTGCCAACGAACGGTTTCACCTAGAAGAAAGAAATTTGGCGAGCCAAGTGGGATTGGTGTACTGATCATTACCTGAAAGTTTCATCAAGATTGGGTGAAAAAGTGTGTGCTGAGATTTCAGGCAACTCGTAGTGTTTTGGAAGCTTGGTAGGCCCTTTCATGAAAGTGATTCTTGCCAGTCTCTGCTCAGGGCTACATCAACAGCAAACAAACCATATTGATAGAACTTGAAACTGTTTATTGTGTCAAGTTTCAAAGAGCTAGCAAAAACCGTGTTTGATTTAGAGTTCCAAATTACATGTATCCTATAGGAGAAAACAGAGTGAAACCTCAAAATGAAACCGGTTACTGCCAACGAACGGTTTCACCTAGAAGATCGAAATTTGGCGAGCCAAGTGGGATTGGTGTACTGATCATTACCTGAAAGTTTCATCAAGATTGGGTGAAAAAGTGTGTGCTGAGATTTCAGGCAACTCCTAGTTTTCTGGAAGCTGGCAGGCCCTTTCCATGAAAGTGATTCTCGCCAGTCTCTGCATAGGGCTACATCAACAGCAAACAAACCATAGAGATAGAACTTGAAACTGCTTTATGGTGTCAAGTTTAAAAGAGCTAGCACAAACCGTGTTTGATTTAGAGTTCCAAATACATGTATCCCTATAGGAGAAAACAGAGTGAAACCTCAAAATGAAACCGGTTACTGCCAACGAACGGTTTCACCTAGAAGAACGAAATTTGGCGAGCCAAGTGGGATTGGTGTACTGATCATTACCTGAAAGTTTCATCAAGATTGGGTGAAAAAGTGTGTGCTGAGATTTCAGCAACTCGTAGGGTTTTGGAAGCTTGGCAGGCCCTTTCCATGAAAAGTGATTCTCGCCAGTCTCTGCTCAGGGCTACATCAACAGCAAACAAACCATAGAGATAGAACTTGAAACTGCTTTATTGTGTCAAGTTTCAAAGAGCTAGCAAAAACCGTGTTTGATTTAGAGTTCCAAAAACATGTATCCCTATAGGAGAAAACAGAGTGAAACCTCAAAATGAAACCGGTTACTGCCATACGAACGGTTTCACCTAGAAGATCGAAATTTGGCCAGCCAAGGTAGGATTTGGTGAACTGATCATTACCTGAAAGT
>NW_027524118.1:0-35949 GCF_052094955.1 Ictidomys tridecemlineatus
TGTTACAGAGAGTATAGGTTTGAGACTGAGGTGCAGAAGGACCATTGCAGAGAACAGAGTTTAGAGACTTAGGTGCAGAAGGATAGATACAGAGAACAGCGGTTGAGACTGCGGTTCAGACAGACTGATACAGAAAGCAGAGGTTGGAGACTGTGGTGTAGAAGGACCATTACAAAGAGCACAGGTTGGAGACTGCGATACAGAAGGACCAGACGTCAGAGACTGGGGAGCAGAAGGACTGTTGCAGAGGACAGAGTTTGGAGACTGGGTTGGAGAAGGAATGTTACAGAGTGCAGAGTATGGAATCTGGAGTGCACAAGAATCTTACAAAGAGCAGAGGTTTGATACTGTGGTGCAGAAAGACTGTTGAAGAGAGCAGATGTTGGAGACTGGGGTCCTAAAGGAGCGTTGCATATAGCAGAGTTTAGAGACTGGGGTGCAGAAGGACTGTTGCAGAGAGCAGATGTTTTAGACTGGTGTGGAGAAGGACTGTTAAAAAGCAGAGTTTGGAGACTGAGGTGCAGAAGGACTGTTACAGATAGCAGAGTTTGGAGACAGGGAAGCAGAAGAATCTTACTGAGAGCAGAGGTTGCAGACTGAGGTGGAACAAGACTGTTTCAGAGAGCAGAGTTTGGAGACTGTGGTGCAGAAGGATCATTGCCGAGAACCGAGTTTTCAGACTGAGGTGCAAAAGGACTGTTGGAGATTACAGAGGTTGGAGACTGGGGTGCAGAAGGATCTTTGCAGAGAGCAGAGGTTTGCGATTGGGGTGCAGAAGGACTGTTACAGAGAACAGAGTTTGGATACTGCGGTGCAGAAGGCCTGTTATAGAGCAGAGTTTGGTGAAAGGATGCAGGACGACTGTTACAGAAGGCAGAGTTTGGTGACTGGGTTGCAGAAGGATCTTACAGAGAGCAGAGGTTGGATACTGAGGTGCAGAATGACCATTGCAGAGAGCAGAGGTGGAGACAGAGGTGCAGAAGGATTGTTACAGAGAGAAGAGGTTGGAGACTGGGGTGAAGAAGGACTGTTGCAGGGTGCAGGTGTTGGAGACTTGGGTGCAGAAGGACTGTTGAAGAGAGCAGAATTTGGAGACTGAGATGCAGAATAACTGTTACAGAGAGCAAAGTTTTGAGACTGGGGTTCAGAAGGACTGATACAGAAAGCAGAGGTGAAGACTATGGTGCAGAACGACCATTGCAGAGAGCAGAGTTCGGAGACTGCTATACAGGATAACTGTTATAGAGAGCAGAGGTTGGAGAATGGTTTATAGGAGAACTGTTTCAGAGTGCAGATGTTGGAGACTGGGGTGCAGAAGAACTGTTGCTTAGAGCAGAGTTTTGAAACTGGGGTGCAGAAGAACTGTCGCAGAGAGCAGAGGTTGGAGACTGAGGTGCAGAAAGAATTTTACAGAGAGCAAAGGTTGGAGACAGGGGTGCAGAATTATTCATACAGAAAGCAGAGCTTGAGACTGGGGTGCAGAAGAACCGTTACAGAGATCAGAGGTTGGAGACTGTAGTACAGAAGTACTGTTTCAGAGAGCAGAGGTTAGAGAATGGGGTGCAGAAAGACTGTTACAGAGAGCAGAGGTTAGAGAATGGGGTGCTGAAGTAAGGTTGCAGAGTTCAGAGGTTGGAGACAAAGGTGCAGAAGGACTGTTACAAAAAGCAGAGGTTGGAATCCGTGGTTCAGAAGGACTTATACACAAAGCAGAGTTTTGAGACTGGGGTGCATAAGGACCGTTAGAGAGAGCAGAGGTTGGAGACTGCGGTACAGAAGGACTGTTTTTTTTTTTTTTATTGTTGGTCGTTCAAAACATTACACAGTTCTTAATAGATCATTTTTTATAGTTTTATTCAAGTGGGTTAGGAACTCCCAACTTTACCCCGTATACAAATTGCTATATCACATCAGTTACCCTTCCATTGATTGACATATTGCTTTTCAAGTGTCTGATGTATTCTGCTGTCAGTCCTATTCTCTACTATTCCCCCTCCCCTTTCCTCCCCTCCCCTTTTCTCTCTCTACCCCTTCTACCGAAAATCATTTCTTCCATTTGTATTATCTTGTCTTACCCCTCCTTTCCTCTTATATATCATTCTCACTCCCTTTCCCTCCCACCTCTCATCCCTGTTTAATGTAAATCTTCTTCTCAAGCTCTTCGTCCTTACCCTGTCCTTGTTTACTCCCTTATATCAAAGGGGTAATTTGGTATTTGTTTTTTAACGATTGACTAGCTTCACTTAGCATAATCTGCTCTAATGCCATCCATTTCCCTCCAAATTCTATGATTTTGTGGTTCCTTAATGCAGAGTAATACTCCATTGTGTATAAAAGCCACATTTTTTTTATCCATTCATCTACTGAAGGGCATCTAGGTTGGTTCCACAATCTTGCTATCGTGAATTGTGCTGCTATGAACATCGATGCAGCAGTGTCACTGTAGCATGCTCTTTTTAAGTTTTTAGGGAATAGACCGAGAAGGGGAATAGCTGGGTCAAATGGTGGTTCCATTCCCAGCTTTCCAAGAAATCTCCATACTGCTTTCCAAATTGGCTGCACCAATTTGCATTCCCACCAGCAATGAACAAGAGTGCCCTTTTCTCCGCATCCTCTCCAGCACTTATTGTTGTTTGACTTCCTAATGGCTGCCAATCTTACTGGAGTGAGATGGTATCTTAGGGTAGTTTTGATTTGCATTTCTCTGACTGCTAGCAATGGTGAGCATTTCTTCATGTACTTATTGATTGATTGTATGTCCTCCTCTGAGAAGTGTCTATTCAGGTCCTTGGCCCATTTATTGATTGGGTTATTTGTTATCTTATTGTCTAATTTTTTGAGTTCTTTGTATATTCTGGTTATTAGGGCTCTATCTGAAGTGTGTGGATTAAAGATTTGTTCCCAGGATGTAGGCTCCCTATTTATCTCTCTTATTCTTTCTTTTGCTGAGAAAAAACTTTTTAGTTTGAGTAAGTCCCATTTGTTGATTCTAATTGTTAACTCTTGCGCTATGGGTGTCCTATTGAGGAATTTGGGGCCCGATCCCACCGTATGTAGATCGTAGCCAACTTTTTCTTCTATCAGATGCCGTGTCTCTGATTTAATATCAAGCTCCTTGATCCATTTTGAGTTAACTTTTGTGCATGGAAAGAGATAGGGATTCAGATTCATTTTGATGCAAATGGATTTCCAGTTTTCCCAGCACCATTTGTTAAAGATGCTATCCTTCCTCCATTGCATGCTTTTGGCCCCTTTATCAAATATAAGGTAGTTGTAGTTTTGTGGATTGGTTACTGTATCCTCTATTCTGTACCATTGGTCCACCCGCCTGTTTTGATACCAGTACCATGCTGTTTTTGTTACTATTGCTCTGTAGTATAATTTGAAGTCTGGTATCACTATACCACCTGATTCACACTTCCTGCTTAGCATTGTTTTTGCTATTCTGGGTCTTTTATTATTCCATATGAATTTCATGATTCTTTTATCTATTTCTACAAGAAATGCCATTGGGATTTTGATTGGTATTGCATTGAACTTATAGAGAACTTTTGGTAATATCGCCATTTTGAAGATGTTAGTTCTGCCTATCCATGAGCAGGGTATATTTCTCCATCTTGTAAGGTCTTCTTCTATGTCTTTCTTTAGGGTTCTGTAATTTTCATTATATAAATCTTTCACCTCTCTTGTTAGGTTGATTCCCAAGTATTTTATTTTTAGGGGGAATATTGTGAATGGAGTAGTTGTTCTCATTTCCGTTTCAGGGGATTTGTCGCTGATATATAGGAACGCTTTTGATTTATGCGTGTTGATCTGGGGTGCAGGAGGACCATTGCCGAAAGCAGAATTTGAAGACTGGGTTTCAGAAGGATCATACAGAGAGCAGAGTTAGGACACTGAGGTGAAGAAGGACTGTTGCAGAGACCAGAAGTTGGAGATATGGGTTCAGTAGGACTGTTGCAGAGAACACAGGTTGGAGTCTGAGGTGCTAAGGGACTGTTACAGAAAGCAGAGTTTGGAGACTTGGGTGAAGAATGACTCATACATAACGCAGAGTTTGAAGTCTCGGGTGCAGAAGGACCATTACAGAGAGCAGAGGTTGGAGACTGCAGTACAGAAGGACTGTTACAGAGTGTAGAGGTTTAAGATTGGGGTGCAGAAGGCCTGTTACAGAGAGCAGAGTTTGAAGACTGGGGTGCAAAAGGCCGGTTACGCAGAGGAGAGTTGGGAGATGGGGTGCAGAAGGACTGTTACAGAGGGCAGAGGTTGAACACTGGGTTGCAGAAAGATCTTTCAGAGAGCAGATGTTGGAGACTGAGGTGCAGAAGGACTTTTGCAGAGTTCAGAGTTTTCAGACTGATGTACAGAAGGACTGTTGCAGAGAGCAGATGTTGTAGACTGGGGTGCAGAAGGATCATTGCAGAGAGCAGAGGCTAGAGACTGCGGTGCAGTAGGACCATTGCAGAAGTCAGAGTTTGGGAACTGAGGAGCAGAAGGATTGTTACAGAGAACAGAATTTGGATACTGTGGTGCAGAAGGACTGTTTCAGGGAGCAGAGTTTGGAGACTGGGATGCAGAAGGACTGTTACAAAGAGCAGAGTTTGGAGACAGGGTTGCAGAATGATCTTACTGAGAGCAGAGGTTGGAGACTGAGGTGGAACAAGACTGTTACAGAGAGCAGAGTTTGAAGACTGGGGTGCAGAAGAATCATTGCAGAGAACCGAGTTTTCAGACTGAATTGCAGACAGACTGTTTAAGATTACATAGGTTGGAGACTGGGGTGCAGAAGGATCTTGCAGAGAGCAGAGGTTTGAGACTGGTTTTAAGAAGGACTGTTACAGAGAACAGAGTTTGGAGACTGGGGTGCAGAAAGACCATTGCAGAGAGAAGAGATTGTAGACTGGGTTGGAGAAAAATGATACAGAGAGCAGAGTTTAAAAACTAGGGTGCAGAAGGACCTTACAGAGAAAAGAGGTTGGAGACTGGGGTGCAGATTGAGTGTTAAGGAGATGAGACGTTGGAGACTGGGGTGCAGAAGGACTGTTGCAGAGAGCAGATGTTGGAGAGTGGGGTGCATAAGGATCGTTGCAGAGAGCAGAGGTTGGAGACAGGGGTGCAGAAGGACCGTTTCAGAGAGCAGAGGTTGGAGACTGAGGTGCATAAAAACAGTTACAGAGAGCAGAGGTGAAGTCTGGGGTTCAGAAGGATCGTTGAAGAGAGCAGAAGTTGGAGACTGAGTCGCAGAAGAATCGTTGAAGAGAGCAGAGGTGTAGACTGGGCTGCAGAAGGATTGTTACAGAGAGAAAAGGTGGGAGACTGCAGTGCAGAAAGACTGTTACAGAGAGCACAGGTTGGAGACTGGGGTGCGGAAGGAATGTTGCAGAAAGAAGAGGTTGGAGACTGGGGCACAGAAGGACTGTTTCAGAGAGCAGAGGTTGAAGACTGAGATTCAGGAGGGTTGTAACACAGAGCAGACGTTGGAAACTGGGGTGAAGAATTATGATACAGAAAGCAGAGGTGTGAGACTGGGGTGCAGAAGGACCGTTACAGAGAGCAGAGGTTGCAGACTGGCGTGCAGAAGGACTGTTTCAGAGAGCAGAGTTTGGAGACTGGGATGCATAAGGTCTGCTACAGAGAGCAGAGGTTGGAGACTGGGTTGCAGAAGGACTGTTATAGAGAGCAGAGTTTTGAGGCTGAGTTGCAGGAGGACTGTTACAGAGAGCAGAGTTTAGTGACTGAGGAGCAGAAGGACTGTTACAGAAAGCAGAGGTTGGAAATTGGGGTACAGAGGGACCGATACAGAGAGCAGAGGTTGGAGACTGCGGTATAGAAAGACTGTAACAGATAGCAGAGTTTTGAGAATACGGTGCAGAAGGACTGTTACAGAGAGCAGTGGTTGGAACCTGGGGTGCAGAAGGATTGTTACAGAGAGCAGAGGTTGGAGACTGGGGTGCAGAAGGACTGTTACAAAGAGCAGAGGTGAAGACTGGGGTTTAAAAGGACTGTTGCAGAGAGCACATGCTGGAGACTTGCGTGAAGAAGGACTGTTGCCAAGAGTAGAATTTGGAGACTGAGGTGCAGAAGGACTGGTGAGGAGAGGAGACGTTGAAGACTGGGGTGTAGAAGGATCGTTTCAGAGAGGAGAGGTTGGAGACTGAGGTGCAAAAGGATCCTAGCAGAGAACAGCGTTTTAAGACTGAGGTGCAGAAGCACTGTTGCAGAGACCACATGTTGGAGATTGGAGCGCAGAAGGACTTTTGCAGAGAGCAGTGGTTGGAGCCTGGGGTGCAGAAGTCTTGTTATAGAGAACAGACTCTGGAGACTGGGGTGCAGAAGGCCTGTTACGGAGAAAAGAGTTGGGAGAAGGGGTGCCAAAAGACTGTTAGAGAGGGCATAGTTGGGAGACTGGGTTGCAGAAGGATCTTACAGAGAACAGATGTTAGAGACTGAGGTGTAGAATGATTGTTGCAGAGAGAAGAGTTTTGAGACTGGGGTGCAGAAGGCCTGTTACAGAGAGCAGAGTTTGGAGAGTGGGGTGCAGAATGCCTGTTAAGTAGAGCAGAGGTTGAAGACTGGGGTGCAGAAGGACTGTTATAGAAAGCAAAGTTAGGAGACTGGGTGGCAGAAAGATCTTACAGAGCAGAGTTTGACGACTGAGGTGCAGGAGGACTGTTACAGAGAGCAGTTGTTGGAGACTGGGGTTCAGATGGATCGTGTAGAGAGAAGAGGTTTCAGACTGAGGTGTAGATCGACTGTTATGGAGATCAGAGATTGGAGACTCCGGTTCAGAAGGACTGTTACAGGGAGCTAATCTTGGAGACTGTGTTGCACAAGGATCTTACATAGAGCAGAGTTTGGAGACTGAGGTGCATAAGGACTGTTACAGAGAGCAGATGTTGAAGTCTGGGGTGCAGAAGGATTGTTGCAGAAAGCAAAATTTTTAGACCGAGGTGCAGAAGGACTTTTGCAGAGAGCAGATGTTTGAGACTGGGGTGCACAAGTTTCTTTGCAGAGAGCAGAAGTTTGAGATTGCAGTACAGAAGGACTGTTGCAGAGAGCAGAGGTTGGAGACTAGGGTACAAAAGGACTTTTTCAGAGAGCAGATGTTGGATACTGTTTTTCAGAAGGACTGTTGCAGAGAGGAGAAGTTGGAGAATGGGTTGCAGAAGGACTTTTGCAGAGAGCAGAGGTTGGAGACTGAGGTTCAGGTGGATGGACAATGAAAGCCGAGTTTGGAGACTGGCATGCAAAAGGACCTTTACAGAGAGCAGAATTTGGAGACTGCAGTACTAAAAGACTGTTACAGAGAGTAGAGTTTGGAGACTGATGTGCAGGAGGACTATTACAGAGAGCAGAGGTTGGAGACTGGGTTGCAGAAGGACTGTTGCAGAGGGAAGAGGTTGGAGACTGGGGTGCAGAAGGACTGTTACAGAGAGATGTTGGAGACTTGGATGTAGAAGGACTGATATAGAAAGCAGAGGTTTGAGACTAGGTTGCAGAAGGACTGTTGCAAAAAGCAGAAGTTGGAGACTGGGGTGGAGAAGGAGTGTTGTAGAGAGCAGATGTTGGAGACTTGGGTGCAGAATTACTATTGCAGAGAGCAGAGTTTGGAAACTGGGGTGCAGTAGAACTATTGCAGAGAGCAGAGGTTGCAGACTAAGGTGCAGAAGGACTGTTAAAGTGAGCAGAGTATGGAGACTGTGGTGCAGAATTATTGTTACAGAGAGCAGATTTTGGAGACTAGGGTGAAGAATTATCTTAGAGAGAGCAGAGGTTGGAGACTGGGGTGCAGAAAGAGCTTTGCAGAGAGCAGAGGTTGAAGATGAGGTGCAGAAGGACTGTTATAGAGAGCAGAGGTTGCAGACTGGGGTGAAGACGGACTGATACAGAGAGCAGAGTTTGGAGACTGTGGTACAGCAGGACTGTTACAGAGAGCAGTGGTTGGAGACTAGGGTGCAGAAGGACTGTTGCAGAGATCAGAGGTTGGAGACAGGGGTATAGAATGATCGTTGCAGAGAGAAGAGTTTTGAGACTGGGATGCAGAAGGCCTGGTAAAGAGAGCAGAGTTTGAAGAATGGGGTGCAACATGACTGTTATAGAGAGTAGAGTAAGGAGACTGGGTGGCAGAACGATCTTCCAGAGAGCAGAGTTTGGAGATTGAGGTGCAGAAGGACTGTTACAGAGAGCAGTGGTTGAAGTCTGGGGTCAGAAAGATCGTGCAGAGAGCAGAGGTTTCAGACTGAGATGTAGAAAGACTGTTACAGAGAGCAGAGGTTGGAGACTGAGGTGCAGAAAGAGTGTTACAGGGAGCATATTTTAAAGACTGTGTTGCAGAAGGATTTTACATAGAACAGAGTTTGGAGATTGAGGTGCAAAGTATTGTTGCAGAGAGAAGATTTTTCAGACTAAGATGCAGAAGGACTGTTGCAGAGAGCAGATGTTGTAGACTGGGGTGCAGAAAGACCGCTAAAGAGAGCAGAGGTTGGAAACTCGCTTGAGAAAGGCCTGTTACAGAGAGCAGAGTTTTGAGAGTGTTCTGCAGAAGGACTGTTACAGAGAGCAGAGTTTTGAGTCTGGGTTTCAGAAGGATCATATAGAGAGAGGAGGTTGGAGACTGAGGTGCAGAAGAACTGTTGCAGAAAGCAGAGTTTGGAGAATAGGTTACAGAAGGACTGTTGCAGCGAGTAGATATTGGAGACTGTTTTTCAGAACGACTGTTTCAAAGAGGAGAGGTTGGATAATGGGGTGCAGAAGGACTTTTGCAAAGAGCAGAGTTTGAAGACTGAGGTGCAGAAGAACTGTTACAGAGAGCAGAGGTTGGAGACTGTTGTGAAGAAGGACTGATAAAGAAAGCAGAGGTTGGAGACAGTGGTGCAAAAGAACCTTTACGGAGAGCAGAGTTATGAGACTTCGGTATAGAAGGACTGTTCCAGAGACCAGAGTTTGGATATTGGAGAGCCTAGGGACTGTTGCGGAGGACAGAGGTTGGAGACTGGGGTGCAGCTGGACTGTTGCAGAAAGAAGAAGTTTGAGACTAGGTTTCAGAAGTAATTTTACAGAGAGCAGAGTTTGGAAACTGGGGTGCAGAAGGATCTTACAGAGAGCAGAGGTTGGAGATTGATGTGCAGTAGTATTCTCACAGAGAGCAGAGTTTGGAGACTGGGGTGCAGAAGTACTGTTGAAGAGATCAGAGGTTGGAGACTGGGGTGCAGAAGGACTGTTGTAGAGAGCAGAGTTTGGAGACTGAGGTGCAGTAGGACTGTTACAGAGAGAAGAGGTTTGAGACTGTGCTGCCGAAGAACTGTTACAGAGAGCAGAGTTTGGAGACTGGGTTCCTGAAGAATCTAACAGTGAGAAGATGTTGGAGACTGAGGTTCAGGTGGACTGTTACTGAGAGCAGTGGTGGGAGACTGGGGTGCAGAAGGATCTTGGAGAGCAGATGTTTCAGACTGAGGTGCAGAAACACTGTTACAGAGAGCAGAGTTTGGAGGAGGAGGTGTAGAAGAACTGTTACAGAGAGCAGAGTTAGGAGACTGAGGTTCAGAAGGACTGTTACAGAAAGGAGAGGTTGGAAATTCGGATGCAGAAGGACCGTTACACAGAGCAAAGTTTGTAGACTGCGGTATAGAAGAACTGTTACAGAGAGCAGAGTTTGGAGACTGGGGTCCAGAAGGACTGTTACAGAGAGCACAGGCTGCAGACTGAGCTGCAGAAGGATTTGGAGAACAGAAGATTCAGACTGAGGTGCAGAAGAACTGTTAAAGAGAGCAGATGTTGGAGACTGAGGTGTAGAAAGACTGTTACAGAGAGCAGAGGTTGAAGACTGGGGTTCAGAAAGACTGATACAGAAACCAGAGGTTGGAGACTGGGGTGGAGAAGGACCTTAAAAGAGAGTAGAGGTTGGAGACTGCGTTACTGAAGGACTGTTGCAGAGGACAGATGATGGAGACTGGGGTGCCCCAGGACACTTGCAGAAAGCAGAGGTTGAAGCCTGGGGTGGAGAAGGAATGTTAGAGAGAGCAGAGTTTGGAAACTGGTGTGAAGAAAGATCTTACAGAGATCAGAGGTTGGACACTGTGGTGCAGAAGGACTGTTTCAGAGATCAGACATTGGAGACTGGGGTCCAGAAGGATCGTTGAAGAGAGGAGAGTTTGGAGAGTGTGGTTCACAAGGACTGTTGCAGAGAGCAGAGGTTGAAGACTGGGATGCAGATGGTTCTTACAGAGAGCAGAGGTTGGAGACTGTGGTGCAAAAGGACTGTTGCAGAGAGCAGAGGTTGGCGAGTGGTGTTGAGAAGAATCGTTGCAGAGAGAAGATGTTGGAGACTGGGGTGCAGAAGGCCTGTTACTGTGAGCCGAGATTGGAGACTGGGTTTCAGAGGTACTGTTACAGAGATCAGAGGCTGGAGACTGTTGTGCAGAAGGACTTAGACAGAGTGCAGAGTGTAAAAACTTGGTTGCAGAAGGATCTTACAGAGAGCAGAGGTTGGAGACTGAGGTGCAGGAGGACTGTTACAGAGAGTAGTGGTTGGAGACTGGGGTGCAGAAGGATCGTGCAGAGACCAGAGGTTTCATACTGAGGTGCAGAAAGACTGTTACAGAGAGCAAAGGTTGGATACTGAGGTGCAGAAAGACTGTTACAGAGAGCAGAGCTTGAAGACTGAGGTGCAGAAGGACTGTTACAGAGAGCAGAGTTAGGAGACTGAGGTGCAGAAGGACTGCTACATAGCAGAGTTTGCAAATTGGGGTGCCGAAAGACCAATACCGAGAGCTGAGTTTGGAAACTGCGGTATAGAAAGACTGTAACAGAGAGCAGATTTTTACAACTGAGGTGAAGAAGGACTATTACAGAGTGCAGATGTTGGAGACTGTGGTAAAGAAGGACTCTTACAGGGAGCACATATTGGGGACTGGGGTGGAGAAGGAATGTTACAGAGAGCAGAGTTTGGAAACTGGGGAGCAGAAGAATCTTAAAGAGAGCAGAGGTTAGAGATTGATGTGCAGTAGGATTCTCACAGAGAGCAGAGTTTGGAGTCTGAGGATCAGAAGAACTGATAGAGAAAGCAGAGATTAGAGTTTGTGGTGACAAAAGACGGTAACAGAGAGCAGAGGTTGGAGACTGCAGTACAGAAGGACTGTTAAAGAGAGCAGAGTTGGAAACTGGGGAGCAGAAGGACTGTTGCAGAAAGTAGATGTTGGTAACTAGGGTGCACAAGGACTGTTGCAGAGAGCAGAGGTTGGAGACTGGGGTGCAGAAGGATTGTTACAGAGAGCAGATGTTGGAGACTGGTTTGCAAAAGGAGTGTTAAAGAGAGCAGAGGTTAGAGACTGGGGTGCTTAAGGACTGTTGCCGAGAGCAGAATTTGGAGAGTGGGATGGTGAAGAATTGTTGCAGAGAGAAGATTTTGGAGACTGGGGTGCAGAAGGACTCTTGCATAGAGCACATGTCAGAGATTGTGGTGCAGACGGATTGTTACAGAGAGCAGAGTTTGGAGACTGGAGTGCATTAGGATCTTACAGAGACTAGAGGTTGGATACTGGGGTTTAGAATGACTCTTGCCAAGAGAAGATGTTGGAGACTGGGGTGGAGAAGAATCGTTGAAGAGAGAAGTGTTTGGAGACTGGGGTTCAGAAGGCCTGTTACAGAGAGCAGAGGTTCTAGACTGGGATTCAGAATTTCTGTTATAGAAAGCAGATGTTGGAAACTGTTGTGAAGAAAGACTGTTACAAAGAGCAGAGTTTGGAGACTGGGTTGCAGAGGGATCTTACAGAGAGCAGAGGTAGGGACTCAGGTGCAGAAGGACTGTTACAGAGACCAGTGTTTGGAGACTGGGTTAGTCAAGGTTCTTACAGAGAGCAGATTTTTGAGACTGAGGTGCAGAAGGACTGTTACAGAGAGCAGAGGTTGGAGACTGAGCGTAGAAGGACTGTTATAGAGAGCAGAGTTAGAAGATCTGGTGCAGAAGGTTCCTTAAAGACACCAGAGGGTTCAGACTCAGGTGAAGAAGGACTGTTGCTGAGAGCAGCGGTTGGAGACTGGGGATTAGAAGGACTGTTACAGAGAGAAGAGTTTGGAGTCTGCAGTACAGAATGACTGTTACAGAGAGCAGAGGACTGTTGCAGAGGACAGAGTTTGGAGACTGCAGTGGAGAAGGAATATTACAGAGAGCAGAGTTTGGAAACTGGAGTGCAGAAGTATCTTACACCTAGCAGAGGTTGGAGACTTTTGTGCACACGAACTGTTGCAGAGAGCAGACGTTGGAGACTGGGGTCCAGAAGGATCCTTGCAGAGAGCAGAGTTTGGAGACTGGGGTGCAAAAGGACTGTTGCAGAGAGCAGATGTTGGAGAATGGGGTGGAGAAGGACCGTTACAGAGAGCAGAGTTTTGAGACTGTGTTACAGAAGGACTGTTACAGAGAGCAGAGGTTTGAGACTGGGGTGCAGATGGACTGACACAGAGAGCACAGTTTGGAGACTGGGGTGCAGAAGGCCTGTTACAGAGAGAAGAGTTTGGAGACAGGGGTGATTAAGGACTGTTACAGAGAGCAGAGTTTAGAGACTGGGTTGCAGAAGGATCTTAAAGAGAGCAGTGGTTGGAGAATGAGGTGCAGAAGCACTGTTACAGAGAGTGGACGTTGGAGACTGAGGTAAAGAAGGACCGTTGCAGAGAGCAGAGGTTGGAGACTGAGGTGCAGAAGTATTGTTACAGAGAGCAGAGGATGGAGACTGGGGTTCAGAAGGACTGTTGCACATAGCAGAGGTTTTAGACTGGGATGTAGAAGGACTGTTGCAGAGAGTAGAGGTCGGAGATTGGGGTCCAGAAAGACTGTAGAAGAGAGAAGACTTGGAGACTAAGGTGCAGAAGTACAGTTACACAGAGCAGAGTTTGGTGACTGGGGTTCAGTAGGACTGATACAGAAAGCAGAGTTTCGAGACTCAGGTACAGAAGTACCCTTAGAGAGAGAAGAGTTTCGAGATTGTAGTACAGAAGAACTGTTATAGAGAGCAGAGATTGGAGACTGGGGTAGAGAATGACTGTTGAAAAGAGCAGATGTTGGACACTGGGATGCAAAAGAACTGCTGCAGAGAGCAGAAGATGGAGACTGGGGTGAAGAAGGACTTTTACACAGACCATAGATTGCAGACTGCGTTGCAGAAGGACTGATGTGGGGAACAGATGTTGGAGCCTGAGGTGCAGAAGAATTGTTTAGGCGAGCAGAGTATGAAGACTAAGGTGTAGAAGGACTTTTGCAGAGAGCAGATGTTGGAGACTTGGGTGCAGAAGGACTGTTGCATAGAGCAGTGATTGGAGACTGAGGTACAGAAGGACTGTTTCAGAGAGCAGAGGTTGGAGACTGAGGTGCAGAAAGATTGTTGCAGAGAGCAGAGGTTCTAGACTGGGTGCAGAAAAATCGTTACATAGAGCAGAGTTTGGAGACTGGGGTGCAGAAGGACTTTTACAGAGAGCATAGGTTGGAGAATTGAGTGCAGAAGGAATGTTGTGGAGAGCAGATGTTGGAGATTTGTTTGCAGAAGGACTGTTGCAGAAAGCAGAATTTGGAGACTGAGGTGCAGAAGGACTGTTGCAGAGAGAAGAGGTTCGAGGTGCAGAAGGATCCTTACAGAGAGCAGAGGTTAGAGACGGGGGTGCAGATGGTTTTCACAGAGAACCATGGTTTGATACTGGGGTGAAGAAGGAATGTTGCAGAGAGCAGAGTTTGGAGACTGAGGTTCAGAATGAGTGTAGCAGAGAGCGGAGGTTGGAGACTAAGGTGCAGAAGTACAGTTACACAGAGCACAGTTTGAAGACTGGGGTGCAAAAGGACTGATACAGAAAGCAGAGGTTGGAGACTCGGGTGCAGAAGTACCCTTACCGAAAGCAGAGTTTGGAGAATGCAGTAGAGATGGACTGTTACAGAGAGCAGAGGTTGGAGACTGGGGTAGAGAATTACTGTTGGAGACATGCGTTCAGAAGGCCCGCTAAAGAGAGCAGATTTGGAGACTGGCGTGGAGAAGGCCTGTTACAGAGAGGAGAGGTTGGAGACTGGGGTGCAGAAGGACTGGTACAGAGAGCAGATTTTGAAGGAAGGGTTGCTGAAGAATCTTACAGAGAGAAGAGGTTGGAGACTAAGGTGCAGGTGGACTGTTAAAGAGAGCAGTGGTTGGAGACTGGGGTGCAGAAAAATCGTGGACAGGAGTGGTTTCAGACTGAGATGCAGAAGTACTGTTACAGAGAGCAGAGGTTGGAGATTGAGGTGTAGAAGGACTGTTACGTAGAGCAGAGTTTGGAGACTTAGGTGAAGAAAGACTGTTACAGAAAGCAGAGTTTGGAAATTGGGGTGCAGAAGGACCTTTACAGAGAGCAGAGGTTGGGGACTACGGTATAGAAGAACTGTTACAGAGAGCAGAGTTGTGAGACTTGGGTGCAGAAGAACTGTTTCAGAAAGCACAGGTTTGAGACTGAGGTGAAGAAGGATAGACACAGAGAGCAGAAGTTGGAGACTGGGGTTCAGAATGAGTGATACAGAAAGGACCGTTACAGAGAGCAGAGTTTGGTGAATGCGGTACAGAAGGACTGTTACAGAGAGCTGATATTGAAGACTGGGGAGCAGAAGGACTGTTGCAGAGGACAGAGTTTGGAGACTAGGGTGCCGCAGGACCCTTGCAGAAAGCAGAGTTTGGCGACTTGGGTGGAGAAGGAATGTTATAAAGAGCAGAGTTTTGAAACTGGAGTGCAGAAAGATCTTACAGAGAGCAGAGGTTGGAGACTGTTGTGCAGAAGGACTGTTGCAGAGAGCAGACGTTGGAGACTGGGGTCCAGAAAGTTCGTTGCAGAGAGCATAGTTTGCAGACTGGGGTGAAGAAGGTTTTTGCAGAGAGCAGAGGGTGGAGACGGAAGTGCAGAAGGACTGTTAAAGAGAGCAGATGTTGGAGACTGGGGTTCACATGGATATTACAGAGAGCAGATTACGGAGACTGAGGTGCAGAAGGATTGTAACAGACAGCAGAGGTAAAATACTGGGTTGAACGAGGTTCGTTTCAGACAGCAGAGTTTTCAGACTGTGGTGCAGATGGACTGTTGCAGAGACCTGATATTGGAGACTGGGGTGTGAAGGACTGTTGCAGAAAGCAGATGTTTGAGACTGGGGTGCAGAAGGACCGTTGCAGAGAACAGAGTTTGCAGACTGAGGTGCAGAAGGAATGTTACAGAGAGCAGAGTTTTGAGACTGGGGTGCAGAAGGACTGTTGCAGAGAGCAGAGGTTGGAGACTGAAGTGCAGAAGGACTGTTGCAGAGAGCAGAGGTTTGAGACTAAGGTACAGAAGGACTGTTGCAGAGAGCAGAGGTTGGAGATTAAGGTGCAGAAGGACACTTAGAGCAGAAGTTAGAGACTGGGCTGCAGAAGGACTGATACAGAAAGCAGAGACTCTAGTATTATGTGAAGAAAGAATGTTAAAGAGAGTAGAGTTCGGAGAATGCAGTACAGAAAAACTGTTGCAGAGAGCAGGATTTAGAGACTGGGGTGCAGAAGGACTGTTGCAGGGAGCAGATGTTGGAGACTGAGGTGCAGAAGTCCTGTTACATAAAACAGATGTTGTAGACTGGGGTGCAGAAGGATCGTTGCAAATAGCAGAGCTTTGATACATGGGTGCAGAAGGATCATTGCAGAGAGCAGAGGTTGGAGATTGGGATGCAGAAGGATCATTGCAGAGAGCAGAATTATGAGACTTTGGTTCAAAAGGCCTGCTAGAGAGAGCAGAGTATGGAGACTGGCGGGCAGAAGGCCTGCTATTGACAGCAGAGTTTCGAGACTGGCGTGCAGAAGCCCTGTAACAGAGAAGAGAGGTTGGAGACTGGGGTACAGAAAAACTGTTACAGAGAGCAGAGTTTGGAGACTGGTTTGCTGAAGGAACTTAGAGAAAGCAGATGTTGGAGACTGAGGTGCAGGTGGACTGTTACAGAGAGCAGTGGTTGGAGACTGGGGTGCAGAAGAATCATGGAGAGCAGAGGTTTCAGACTGAGGTGTGGAAGGACTGTTACAGAGATCAGAATTTAGAGACTGACGTGCAGAAGGACTGTTACAGAAAGCAGAGGTTGGAGACTGTGGTACAGAAAGACTGTTACAGAGAGCAGAGGTTGGAGACTAGGGTGCAGAAGGACTGTAAAAGAACAAACAGGTTGAAGACTGAGGTGCAGAAGGATAGATACAAAGAGCAGAGGTTGGAGACTGGGGTTCAGAAGGACTGATTCAAAGAGCAGAGGTTGGAGACTGGGTTGCAAAAAGACAGTTACAGATAGCAGACTTTGGAAACTGTGGTACATAAGGTCTGTGACAGAGAGCAGATCTCGGAGACTGGGGAGCAGAAGGACTGTTGCAAAAGACAGAGGTTTGAGACTGGGGTGGAGAAGAAATTTTGCAGAGAGCAGAGTTTGAAAACTGGAGTGCAGAAAGATCGTACAGAGAGCAGAGGTTGGAGACTGTATTGTAGAAGGACTGTTGCAGAGCGCAGAGGTTGGAAACTGGTGTCCAGAAGGATTGTTGCAGTGAGCGGAGTTTGGAGACTGGGGTGCAGAAGGAGTGTTGCAGAGAGAAGATGTTGAAGACTGGGGTACAGAAGGAATGTTGCAGAGATCAGATTTTAGATACTGGGGTGCAGAAGGACTATTACAGAGAGCAGAGGTTGGAGATTGAGGTGCAGAAAGACTGTTAAAGAGAGCAGAGTTTGGAGATTTGGGTGTAGAAGGACTGTTACAGAGAGCATAGGTTGGAGACTGGGGTTCAAAACGACTGTTGCAGACAGCAGATTTTGTAGACTTGGGTGGAGAAGAATCGTTGCAGAGAGAAGAGGTGGGAGACTGGGGTGCATAAAGCCTGTTACAAACAGCAGAGTTTGGAGACTGGGTTGCAGAAGTCCTGTTACACAGAGCAGAAATAGGAGATTGTGTGCAGAAGGACAGGTAAGAAGAGCAGAGTTTGGAGACTGAGGTGCAGAAGGACTGTTACAGAGAGCCGAGGTAGGAGACTGGGGTGCAGAAGTGTCATTGCAGAGAGCAGAGTTTTAAAACTGAGGTGCAGAAGGACTGTTGCAGAGAGCAGATGTTGGTAACGAGTGTGCAGAAGGACTGTTGTAGAGAGCAGAGATTTTAGACTAGGGTGGAAAAGTCCTGTTACAGAGAGCAGAGGTTAGAGACTCAGGTGCAGAAGGACTGTTACACAGAGAAGCGGTTGGATAAGGGTGTGCAGAAGCATCTTACACAGAGCAGAATTAGGAGACTGAGGTGCAGATGGACTGTTGCAGAGATAAGGGGTTGGAGACTGGGGTGCAGGAGGATCGTTGCAGAGAGCACTTTATGGAGACTGGGGTGTAAGTTGGTTGAAGGACAGTGTTGGAGACAAGCTCGAACAGTGGGTCTCAGAAGATGAACGGATGGTGAGGCCTATACCTTGACTATTCTTTCTTGACTTACTGACTGGAACTGGTGCCATGGTTACGGCAAGTAGTTGCATTGTTATTACTTGTAATCAAACAAAAGTAAGAGCACAAACCATTGTGCACAGGAACAAGAACAAGTTGCCCAGTACTAAGCACTAATCTATCTACTTAACATAAATTTTCCTTCTCTAGATTTTAATTTAATTTCTCAAAAACTTCCTTTACAGGAATACAGGGAGTTGCAGAAGGACTGATATACAGAACAGATGTTGGAGCTTGGGGTGCAGAAGTATCGTTTAGGCTAGCAGAGTATGGAGTCTAGGGTATAAAAGGACTTTTGCAGAGAGCAGATGTTTGAGACTTGGGTGCAGAGGACTGCTGTATAGAGCAGTGATTGGAGACTGAGGTACAGAAGGACTATTACAGAGAGCAGAAGTTGGAGACTGGGGTGCAGATGGATTATTGCAGAGAGCAGAGTTTTCAGACTGAGGTACAGAACAACTGTTGCAGGAAGCAGATGTTGGAGACTTGGGTTTACAAGGACTGTTGCAGCTAGCAGAGGTTTAAGACTGGGGTGCAGAAGGATCGTTGCAGAGAGCAGAGGTTGGAGATGAGGTGCAGAAGGATCGTTGCAGAGAGCAGAGGTTCGAGACTGGGGTGCAGAAGGATTGTTAAAGAGAGCAGAGTTTGGAGACTGGGGTGCAGAAGGACTTTTACAGAGAGCACAGGTTGGAGACGGGTGCAGAAGGACTGTTACAGAAAGCAGAGGTTGGAGACTGAGGTGCAGAAGGACTGTTGCAGAGAGCAGAGGTTAATGAATGGGTTGCAGAAGGACTATTATAGAAAGGAGATGTTAGAGATGGGGTTTCAGAAGGATCTTACAGAGAAAAGAGTTTTGAGACTGAGGTGCAGAAGGACTGTTACAGAGAGCGGAGGTTCGAGACTGAGATGCGGAAGGATTGTTACAGAGAGCAGAGGTTGGAGACTGGGGTGCAGACGGACTTTTACAGAGAGCAATGGTTTGATACTGGGGTGCAGAAGGAATGTTGCAGAGAGCAGAGGTTGGAGACTTAGGTTCAGAAGGACTGTTGCTGAGAGTAGAGGTTGGAGATTGGCGTGCAGAAGGACTATTGCAGATAGTAGAGTTTGTAAATTGGGGTCCAGAGGGAGTGTAGCAGAAAGCAGAGGTTGGAGACTAAGGTGCAGAAGTACAGATACAGAGAGCACAGTTTGGAGACTGGGGTGCAGAAGGACTGACACAGAAAGCAGAAGTTGGAGACTCAGGTGCAGAACTTCCCTTACCTAGAGCAGAGTTTAAAAAATGCAGTACAGATGGACTGTTACAGAGAGCAGAGGTTTGAGACTGAAGTGGAGAATGACTGTTGCAGAGAGCAGATGCTGGAGACTGGGGTGCAAAATTACTGTTGCAGAGAGTATAGGATGGAGACTGGGGTGCAGAAGGAATGTTGAAGAGAGCAGAGGTTTTACACTTCGATGTAGAAGGACTGTTGCATAGAGTAGAGGTTGGAGACTAAGGTGCAGAAGGACAGTTACACAGAACACAGGTTGGAGACTGGGTTTCAGAATTACTGCTACAGAAAGCAGAGGTTTGAGACTCGGGTGCAGAAGTACCCTTACAGAGAGCAGAAATTGGAAAATGAAGTAAAGAAGGACTAATAAAAAGAGCAGAGTTTGAAGACTAGGGTGGAGAATGAAGGTTGCAGAGAGCAGATGTTGGAGACTGGGGTGCAAAAGGACTGTTGCAGAGAGCAGAGGATGGAGACTGTGGTGCAGAAGGACTTTTGCAGAGAGCAGACGTTGCAGACTGATTTGCAGAAGGACTGTTACAGAGGGCAGAGTTTGGAGACTGTGGTGCAAAACGACTGATACAGAAAGCAGATGTTGGGTACTGGGGTGCCTAAGGACCCTAACAGAGAACAGAGGTTGCAGAATGCGGTACAGAAGGACTGATACAGAGAGCAGAGGTTGGAGACTGGGGTTCAGAAGAACTGATTTAAAGAACATATGTTGGAGACTTGGGTGCAGAAGTATCGTTGGGGCGAGCAGAGAATGGAGACTGGAGTGTAGAAGGACTGTTGCAGAGAGCAGAGTTTGGATATGAGGTGCAGAAAGACTGTTACAGAGAGCATAGGTTGTAGACTGGGGTGCAGAAGGACTGATACAGAAAGCAGAAGTTGGAGACTGTGGTGCAGAAAGACCGTTACAGAGGGAAGAGTTTGAAGACTGCGGTACAGAAGCACTGTTACAGAGAGTAGAGGGTGGTGACTGGAGTGCAGAAGGAGTGTTGCAAAGAACAGAGTTTGGAGACTGAGGTGCAGAAGGACTGTTACAGAGAGCAGAGTTTTTAGACAAGGTTGCAGAAGAATGTTACAGAGAGCAGAGATTGTAGACCGAGGTGCAGCAGGACTGTTACAGAGAGCAGATTTGTCAGACTGGGGTGAAGAAGGATTGTTATATGGAACAGACTTTAGAGACTGGGGTGCAGAAGGCTTGTTACGGAGAGGACAGTTGGGAGAAGGCGTGCAAAAGGACTGTTACAGAGGGCAGAGTTTGGAGTCTGGGTTGCAGAAGGTACTTACAGAGAGCAGTTGTTGGAGAGTGAGGTGCAGATGGACTGTTACAGAGAGTACATGTTGGAGACTGAGGAACAAAAAGATTATTACAGAGAGAAGAGTTTGGAGACTGGGGTGCAGAAGGACTGTTTCAGATATCAGAGGTTGGAGACTGGGGTGTAGAAGGACTGTTGCAGAAACCAGAAGTTGGAATCTGGGGTGCTGAAGGACTGTTAAAGAGAGCAGAGGTTGGAGAATGGGGTGCAGAATCACTGATACATAATGCATAGTTTGGAGACTCAGGTGCAGAAGGACTGTTACAGAGAGCAGAGGTTAGAAACTGGGTTGGAGAAAAACCCTTAAAGAGAATAGAGGTTGAAGACTGAGGTACAGAAGAACTGTTGTTGAGATCAAGGTTGGAGACTCGGGTGCAGAGGGACCATTGTAGAGAGCACAGGTTGGTGACTGCAGTACAGAAGGACTGTTAAAAAGAGCAGTTGTTGGAGACTGGGGTGTAGAAGAACTGTTGCAGAGAGCAGAGATTGCAGAGTGAGGTGCAGAAGTACTGTTACAGAGAGCAGAGTTTGGAGACTGTGGTGCAGAAGGACTGATACAGAAAGCAGAGGTTGGAGACTGGGGTGAAGAAGGACCCTTACAGAGAACAAAGGTTGAAGACTGCGGTAATGAAGAAGTGTTTTTGAGAACAAGGTTGAAAACTGGGATTGCAGAGGGACCATTGCAGAGAGCAGAATTTGGAGACAGGGGTGCAGAAGGAATGTTACAGAGTTCAGATGTTGAAAACTGAGGTACATAATGATCTTACAGAGAGCAGAATTTGAAGACTGAGTTGCAGAAAAACTGTTGCAGAATAAACGTTGGAGACTGGGGTGCAGAAGGATCGATGCAGAGAGCAGATTATGGAGACTGGGGTATAGAAGGACTGTTCCAGAGAGCAGAGGTTGAAAACTGGGGTGCAGAAGGACTGTTGCAGAGAGCATTTGTTGAAGACTGACGTGCAGAAGGACTGTTTCAGAGAGCAGAGTTTGGAGACTGGGGTGCAGGAGGACTGATACAGAGAGCAGAGTTTGGAGACTGAGGTGCATAAGGAAAGTTACAGAGAGCAGAGCTTGGAGACTGAGGTGCATAAGGACTGATACTGAAAGCACAGGTGGGAAACTGGGGTCAAGTAGGACCGTTACAGAGAGCAGAGGTATGAGACTGCAGTACAGAAAGACTGTTGCAGTGAGCAGATGTTGAAGACTGTGGTACAGAAGGGCTGTTGCAGAGAACAGAAGTTGGAGACTGGGGTGCCTAAGGACCGTTGCTGAGAGAAGAGATTGGAGACTGATGTGCAGAAAAATTGTTACAGAGAGTAGAGTTTGGAGACTTGGGTGCAGAAGGATCTTTCAGGGGGCTGAGGTTGGGGACTGGGGTACAGAAGCACTGTTGCAGAGAGCAGAGTTTGGAAACTTGGTTGCAGAAGGATCGTTGCAGAGAGAAGAGGTTGGAGTCTGTGGTTTAGAAAGATCGTTGCATAGAGCAGAATTTTCAGACTGAGGTGTAGAAGGACTGTTAAAGAGAGCAGAGGTGTTAGACTGAGGTGCAGAAGGCCTGTTACAGAGAGCAGAGATGGGAGACTGGGGTGTAGAAGGACTGTTGCCGAGAGCAGAGTTTGGAGAATGGGGTGGAGAAGAACTGTTGCAGAGAGCAGTTGTTGAAGACTGTGGTGCAGAGAAACTGTTACAGAGAGCAGTGTTTGGAGACTGCAGTGCAGGACTGATACTGAGGGCAGAGGTTAGAGAATGGAGTGCATTAGGGCTGTTAAAGAGAGCAGAGGTTGGAGACTTGGGTGCAGAAGGCCTTTAACAGAGAGCAGAGGTTGGAGACTGGGGTGCAGAAGGCCTCTTACAAAGAGCAGACTTTGGAGACTGATGTGCAGAAGGACTGTTACAGAGAACAGAGGTTGGGGACTGGGGTGCAGAAGGACTGTTGCAGAGGGCAGTGTTTTTAGACTGGGGTGCAGAGGACTGTTTCACAGAGCAGAGTTTGAAGACTGGTGTGCAGAAGGACTGTCACAGAGAGCAGAGGTTGAAGCCTGGCGTGCAGTACGATGGATACAGAAAGCAGAGTTTGGAGACTGGGGTTCAGAAGGACTGATACAGAAAGCAGAGGTTGGAGATGGTGTGCACATGGACCCTTAAAGAGAACAGAGGTTGGAGACTGATTTACAGAAGGACTGTTACAGAGAGCAGAGGTTTTAGACTGGGGTGCAGAATAAGTGTTGTAGAGAACAGGGGTGGGGGACTCTAGTGCAGAAGCACTATTAAAGATAGCATAGGTTGGAGACTGGGTTTCATAAGGATCTCACAGAGAGCAGAGTTTGGACCCTGAGGTGCAGAAGGACTGTTTCAGAGAGCAGAGGTTTGAGTCTGAGGTAAAGAAGGACTGTTACAGAGAGCAGAGCTCGGAGACGTCGGTGGAAAAAGAGTGTTGCAGAGAGCAGATTTTAGAGACTTGGGTGAGGAATGACTGTTGCAGAGAGTAGAGGTTGAAGACTGGGGTGCAGAAGGACTGTTGCAGAGAGCAGAGGTTGCAGAGTGAAGTGCAGAAGGACTGTTAAAGAGAGCAGAGGTTGGAGACTTGTGTGCAGAAGGACCCTTACAGAGAACAGAGGTTGAAGACTTCGGTACATAAGAACTGTTGTAGAGAACAAGGTTGGAAACTGGGGTGCCGAGGGACCATAGCAGAGAGCAAACTTTGGAGACTGGGGTGCCAAAGGAATGTTATAGAGAGCAGAGTTTGAAAACTGGGATTCAGAAGAATCTTACACAGAGGAAAGTTTGGAGATTGGGGTGCAGAAAGATTGTTGCAGAGAGCAGACGTTAAAGACTGGGGTGCAGGAAGATCGTTGCAGAGAGTAGATTATGGACACTGAGGAATACGAGGAGTTTTCTAGAGAAGATTTTGGAGACTGGGGTGCAGAAGGATTTTACAGAGAGCAGAGTTTGGAGACTGAAGTGCAGCAGGACTGTTACAGAGAGCAGAGGTTTGAGACTGTGGTTCAGAAGGACTGTTAAAGATAGCAGAGTTCAGAAACTTGGGTGTAGAAGGCCTGTTACAGAGAGCAGAGGATGGAGACTGGTGTGCAGAAGGCCTGTTAAAGAAAGCAGAGTTTAAAGACTGGGATGCAGAAGGACTGTTACAGAAAGCAGAGTTTGGAGACTTCTTTTCCAAAGGATCATACAGAGAGCAGAGTTTGGAGACTGAGGTTCACAGGACTGTTACAAATAGTAGATGTTGAAGACTGAGGTGTAGAAAGACCATTGCAGAGAGCAGTGGTTGAAGACTGAGGAGCAGAAGCACTGTTGCGGAGTGCAGAGGTTGAAAACTTGGGTGTAGAAGGACTGATGCAGGGAGCAGCGGTTTGAGATTGGGGTGCTGAAGGACTGTTGCAGATAGCAGAATTTGGAGACTGAGGTGCAGGAGGACTGTACAGAGAGCAGAGGTTGGAGAAGTAAGTGAAGAAAGCAGGGGTTGGAGACTGGTGTGCAGAAAAACTGCTGAAGAGAGAAGATGTTGGAAACATGTTGCAGAGAGAAGAGGTTAGAGTCTGTGGTTTAGAAAGATCGTTGCAGAGAGCAGAATTTTCAGACTGAGGTTTAGAAGGACTGTTAAAGAGAGCAGAGGTGTTAGACTGAGGTGCAGAAGGCCTGTTACAGAGAGCAGAGATGGGAGACTGAAATGTAGAAGGAGTGTTGCAGAGAGTAGAGGTTGGAGATTGGCGTCCAGAAAGACTGTTGCCGAGAGCAGAGGTTGGAGACTGGGGTGGAGAAGAACTGTTGCAGAGAGCAGTTGTTGAAGACTGTGGTGCAGAGAAACTGTTACAGAGAGCTGTGTTTGGAGACTGCAGTGCAGGACTGATACTGAAAGCATAGGTTAGAGAATGGGGTGCATTAGGGCTTTTAAAAAGAGCAGAGGTTGGAGACTTGGGTGCAGAAGGCCTGTTACAGAGAGCAGAGGTTGGAGCCTGGGGTGCAGAAGGCCTCTTACAAAGAGCAGAGGTTGGAGACTGATGTGCAGAAGGACTGTTGCAGAGAGCAGAGGTTGGAGACTGTGGTGAAGAAGTATCATTGCAGAGAGCAGAGTTTGAAGACTGAGGTGCAGAAGGATTGCTACAGAGAGCAGAGGTTGGAGACTGGGGTGCAGCAGGACAGTTGCAGAGAGCACTAGTTTGAGACAGGGGTGCAGAAAAAATGTTGCTTAAAGAAGAGGTTTGAGACTGGGGTAAAGAAGGACTGTAGCAGAGAGCAAAGTTTGGAGACTGAGGTGCAGAAGGACTGTTACAGAGAGCAGATGTTGGAGACTGCGGTGCAAAGAACTGTTACAGAGAGCATATGTTGGAGACTTAGGTGCAGAAGGATTGTTATAGAGAGCAGAGGATGGATACTGGGGTGCAGTAGGACTGTTACAGAGAGAAGAGGTTGGAGACTGGGATGCAAAATGATCATACAGAGAGCAGAATCTGGAGACTGGGGTGCAGAAGGACTGTTGCAGAGAGCAGAGTTTAGAGTCTGAGGTCCAGGAGAATCCCTGCAGAGAGAAGTGGTTAGAGACTGGGGTGCGGATGGACTGTTACAGAAAGCAGAAGGTGGCAATTCGGGAGAAGATGGACCATTACATAGAGAAGAGGTTGGAGATTGCCATACAAAAGGACTGTTACAGGGAGAAGAGATTGGAGACTGGGTGCAGAAGGACTTTCATAGAAAGCAGAGGTTAGAGACTGAGTGTCAGAAGGATCCTTACAGAGAGCAGAGATTGGAAACTGTGGTGCAGAAGGATCGTTTCAGAAAGCAAATATAGGAGACTGGTTTCAGATAGACAGGTAGAAAGAGCACAGTCAAGGGACTGAGGTGCAGAAAAAATGTTGTAGAGTGCAGAGTTTGGAGACCGGGGTGCAGAAGAACTGTTGCAGAGAGCAGAGGATGGAGACTGAGGTGCGGAAGGACTGATTCAGAAAGCAGACATTGGAGACTGGGGTGCAAAAGGACTGTTACAGAGAGCAGAGGTTGGAGAGTGCGGTACAGGATTGTTACAGAGAGCACAGGTTGGAGACTTGGGTGCAGAAAGACTTTTGCAGAAAGCAGAGGATGGAGACTGAGGTGAAGAAGGATCGTTGCAGAGAGAAGATTTTGGATACTAGGTTGCAGAATGCCTGTTATAGAGTGCAAAGTTTGGAGAGTGGGGTGCCGAATGTCTGTTACAGAGAGGAGAGTTTTGATACTGGGGTACAGAAGCACTGTTATAGATAGCACAGTTTCGAGGCTGGTTTGCAGAAGGAACTTACAGAGAGCATTTTGGAGTCTGAGGTACAGAAGGTCTGTTACAGAGAGCAAAGTTTGGAAACTGGGGTACAGAAGGATTGTTCCAGAGAGCAAAGATTTCAGACTGAGGTGCAGAAGGACTGTAGTAGAGAGCAGATATTGGATCCTGGGGTGCAGAATTACTGTTACAGAGAGCAGTGTTTTGAAACTGGGGTGCAGAAGGATCGTTGCAGAGAGCACAGGTTGGACACTTGGGTGCAGAAGGCCTGTTACAGAGAGCAGAGTTTGAAGACTGGGGTACAGAACGCCTGTTACAGAGAGCAGAGTTTGGAGACTGAGGTGCAAAAGAACTGTTGCACAGAGCAGAGTTTGAAGAATGGGTTGCAGAAGGATCTAACAGAGAGCAGAGTTTCAAGACTGAGGTGCAGAAAAACTTTTACAGAAATTAGAGGTTGGAGACTTAGGAGCAGAAGGACTGTTGTAGAGAGCAGAGGTTAGAGACTTAGGAGCAGAAGGACTGTTATAGAGAGCAGAGGTTAGAGACTGAGATCCAGAAGGATTGTTACAGAGATCAGAGTGTGGAGACTGGGTGCAGAAGGAGTTTACAGAGAGCAGAGTTTGAAGACTGGGGTGCAAAAAAAACTGTTACTGAGAGCAGAGTTTGGAGACTGAGGTTCAAAAGAACTGTTGCAGAGAGCAGTATTTGGAGACTGAGGTGCAGAAGGACTGTTACACAGAGCAGATGTCAGAATCTGGGGTGCAAAAAGACCATTGCAGAGAGCAGAAGTTGAAACCTGGGGAGAAGAAGGATCGATGCAGAGAGCAGATTTTGGATACTGGGGTGAAGAAGGATTTTTACAGAGAGAAGAGTTTGGAGACTGAGGTGCAGAATGATCGTTTCAGAGAGCAGAGATTGGAGAATGGGGTGCAGAAGGACCATTATAGATTGCAGAACTTGGAGACTGAGGTGGAGAAATATCGTTGCAGCGAGCAGAGGTTGAAGACTGAGGTGCAGATGTATCGCTACAGAAAGCAGAGTTTGGAGACTGGGTTGCAACAGGACAGTTACAGAGAACACAGGTTGGAGACTGGGGTGCACAAGAAATGTTGCAGAGAGCAGAGGTTGGAGCCTGGGGTGCAGAAGAACTGTAGCAGAGGGCAGAGGTTGGACACTGGGGTGCAGAAGGACTGTTGCAGAGAGCAGACGTTGGAGACTCGGATGCAGAAGGATCATTGCAGAGAGCAGTGGTTCGAGATTGGGGTGTAGAAGGACTGTTGCAGAGAGAAGAGGTTGGACACTGGGGTGCAGAAGGACTGTTACAGACAGTAGAGGTTGAAGACTGCGGTAGTGAAGAACTATTAGAGAGAGCAGAGTTTGGAGCCTGGGGTGCTAAGGACTATTGCAGAGAACAGAGATTGCAAACTGGGATACAGAAGGACCGTTGCAGAGAACAGAGGTTGGATACTGCAGTACAGAAAAACTGTTACAGATAGCAGATTTTGGAGCCTGGGATGCAGAAGGATTGTTACAGATAGCACTGATGGGGTTGGAAATTTAGGTTCTAAAGTATCGTAGCAGAGAGCAGATGTTGTAGACTACTGTGCAGAAGGATCTTACTGAGAGCATAGTTTGGAGACTGAGCTGCATAAGGACTATTACAGAGAGCAGAGGTTGAAGACTGGGGTGCAGAAGAATCGTTGCCGAGATCATAGGCTGCAGACTTAGGTGCAGAATGATTGTTGAGGAGAGCAGAGGTTGGAGACTGTGGTGGAGAACGATACTTACAGAGAGCAGAGGTTCGAGACTGGGGTGCAAAAGGACAGTTACAGAGAGCACAGGTTGGAGACTGGGGTGCAGAAGAAATGTTGTAGAGAGTAGAGGTTTGAGACTAGGGTGCAGAAGGACTGTTACAGAGAGCAGAGTTTGTAGACTGAGGTGCAGAAAGACCAATGCAGAGAGCTGAGGTTGGAGATTTAGGTGCAGACGATTGTTACATAGAGCAGAGTTTAGATACTGGGGTGTATATGGAATGTTACAGAGAGCAGAGGTTGGAGACTGAGGTGCAGAATGATGTTACAGAGAGCAGAGGTTTGAGACTGGGGTGCAGAAAGACTGTTGCAGAAAGTAGAGGTTGGAAACTGAGGTGCAGAAAGATCGTTGCAGAGAGAAGAGGTTGGAGACTGGAGTGCAGAAGGCCTGTTACAGAGAGGAGAGTTTGGAAACTGGAGTGCAGAAGGCCTTTGACAGAGAGCAGAGGTTGGAGAATGGGGTGCAGAAGGACTGTTACTGATAGCACAGTTCGGAGACTAGGGTACAGAAGGATCGTTGCAGAGAGCAGAGGTTTCAGGCTGAGGTGCAGAAAAACTGCTCCAGAGAGCATAAGTTGGAGTCTGAGTTGCAGAAGGACTATTACAGAAAGAAGAGGTTGGCAATTGGGGTGCAGAAGGACCGTTTCAGACAGAAGAGGTTTTGGACTGCGGTACAGAAGGACTGTTACAGAGAGCAGAGTTTGGAGACTGGGGTGCAAAAGGACCATTGCAGAGAGCAGAGGATAGAGCCTTTGGAGAAGAACGATCATTGCAGAGAGCAGATACTGGAGACTGGGGTGCAGAAGGACTGTTACAGAGAGCAGTGGTTGAAGAATGAGTTGCAGGAGAATCATTACAGACATCAGAGGTTGGAGACTGAGGTGCAGAAGGACTTTTACAGAGAGCAGAGGTTTGAGACTGGGGTCCAGAAGGATTATTTCACAGAGCAGAGGATGGAGACTCGGGTGCATAAGGAGTGTTACAGAGAGCAGAGTTTGGAGATTCTGGCTCAGAAGAACTGTTAAAGAGAGCAGAGTTTTTAGACTGGTGTTCAAAAGGATTGTTACAGAGTGCAGAGTTTTGATTCGGGTGCAGCAAGACTGTTACAGATGGTAGAGCTTGGAGACTGGTGTGCAGAAGAACTGTTACAGAGAACAGAGGTATGAGACTGCGGTGGAGAAGGCCTGTTACAGAGAGCATTGGTTGGAGACTGAGGTTCAGAAGGATCCTTACGGAGAGCAGCGGTTGGATACTGAGTTGCAGAAGGACTGTTAAAGAGAGCACAGGTTGGATACTGAGTTGCAGAAAGATTGTTACAGAGAGCAGAGGTTAGAGACTGAGGTGCAGAAGAAGTGTTTCAGAGAGCAGAGTTTGATGCTTAGGGTGCAGAAGTATCATTGCAGAGAGAAGAGGTTGGAGACTGAGGTGCAAAAGCACTTACAGAGAGCAGAGGTTGGAGAATGGGGTGCAGAAAGACAGTTACAGAGAGCACAGGTTGGAGACTGTGGTGCAGAAGAAATGTTGCAGAGAGCATAGATTTGAGTCTAGGGTGCAGAAGCACTATTGCAGAGAGCAGAGGTTGGAGACTGAGGTGCAGAAGGACTGTTACAGAGAGCAGAGGTTGGAGACTGGGTTTCAGAACGACTGATACACAAAGCAGAGTTTGGAGACTGCGGTATAGAAGGACTGTTACAGAGAGCAGAGGTTGGAGAATGGGGTGCAGAAGGACTGTTGCAGAGAACAGAGGTTGGATACTGGGGTGCAGAAGAACCATTGCAGAGAGCAGAGTTTGGAGACTGGGGTGCAGAAGGACTGTTACAGAGAGCAGAGTTTAGATACAGGGGTGCAGACGGACTGTTACAGAGAGCAGAGTTTAGACACTGGGCTGCAGAAGGATCTTAGAGAGAGCAGACGTTGGAGACTGATGGTAGAAGGACTGTAGCAGATAGCAGAGCTTGGACACTGAGGTGAAGAATGGTGGTTTCAGAGAGAAAAGGTTGGAGACTGGGGTGCAGTAAGCCTGTTACAGAGAGCAGAGTTTGGAGACTGAGATGCAGAAGGACTGTTACAGAGAGCAGAGTTTGGAGACTTAGGTGCAGAAGGATTTGTACAAAGAGAAGAGGTTGGTGACTAGGTGCAGAAGGCCTGTTACAGAGAGCAGAGTTTGCACATGAGGTGCAGAAGGATCGTTACAGAGAGCAGAGGTTAGACATGAGGTGCAGAAGGACTGTTACAGAGAGCAGAGCTCAGAGACTGGAGTGCAGAAGGACTGTTGGAGAGAGCAGAGGTTGAAGACTGGGATGCAGAAGGATCGTTGCAGAGAGCAGAGGTTGGAGACTGAGGTGCAGAAGGATCTCTACAGAGAGCAGAGTTTGGAGACCGGGGTGCACTAGAATAGTTAAAGAGAGCACAGGTTGGAAACTGGAATGCAGAGGAAATGTTGAAGAGAGCAGAGTTTGGACATGAGGTGCAGAAGGATCGTTAAAGAGAGCAGAGGTTAGACATGAGGTTCAGAAGGACTGTAGCATAGAGCAGAGGTGGGAGACTGGTGTGTAGAAGGACTGTTGCAGAGAGCAGACGTTGGAGACTGGGATGCAGAATGATCGTTGCAGAGAGCAGATGTTGGATACTGGGGTATAATAAGACATTTGTAGATAGCAGAGGTTGGAGACTAGGGTGCAGAAGGTCTGTTGCAGAGTGTAGAGTTTGTAGCCTGGGTTCAGAAGGACAGCCGTAGAGAACAGAGTTTATATACTGGGGTGCACAAGGGCCGTTCCAGAGAGATGAGGTTGGAAACTGAGGTAAAGAATGACTGTTACAGAGAGGAAAGTTTGGAGAACGGGGTGCCAAAGGATCTTACGGAGAGAAGACGTTGGAGACTGGGATGCAGAAGGATCGTTGCAGAGAGCAGAGGTTTCAGACTGGGATGTAGAAAGACTTTTGCAGAGAGCAAGGGTTGGAGACTGGGGTGCAGAAGGCCTGTTACAGAGAGCAGAGTTTGGAGACTGGGTTGCAGGAGACCTGTTACAGAGAGCAGATGTTGGGGACTGGGGTGTAGAAGGATTGTTACAGATAGCACAGTTTGGAGACTGGGGTGTAGAAGCATTGTTACAGAGAGCAGAAGTTTCAGACTGAGGCTTAGAACGACTGTTACAGAGAGCAGAGGTTGGAAATTGGGGTGTAGAAGGACCGTTATAGAGAGAAGAGTTTGGAGACTTCCGTACAGAAGGACTGTTACAGAGAGCAGAGTTTGGAGACTGGGGTGCAGAAGGACCGTTGCAGAGAGCAGATGTGGGAGACTGGGATGCAGAAGGATCGTTGCAGAGAGAAGAGGTTGGAGACTGAGGTGCAGAAGGAATGTTACAGACAGCAAAGTTTTTAGACTGGGGTGCAGAATAACTGATACGGAAAGTAGAGTTTGGAGACTGGGGTACAGAAGGACTGTTACAGAGAGCAGAGTTTTTAGCCTGGGGTGCAGAAGGACAAATGCAGAGAACAGAGGTTGTATACTGAGGTGCACAAGGGCCGTTGCAGAGAGATGAGGTTGGAGACTGACGTGGAGAATGACTGTTACAGAGAGCAAAGTTTGGAGAACGGGGTGCAAAAGGATATTACAGAGAGCAGACATTAGAGACAGGGATGCAGAAGGATCGTTGCAGAGAGCAGAGGTTGGAGACTGGGGTGCAGAAGGACTTTTGCAGAGAGCAGAGGTTAAAGAATGGGGTGGAGAAGGCCTGATACAGAGAGCAGAGTTTGCATACTGGGTTGCAGAAAACCTGTTACAGAGAGCAGGTGTTGGAGACTGGGGTGCAGAAGGATTGTTACAGATAGCACAGTTTGGAAACTTTGTTTAGAAGGATTGTTGAAGAGAGCAGAAGTTTCAGACTGAGGCTTAGAAGGACTGTTACAGAGAGAATAGGTTGGAAATTGGGATGCAGAAGAAGCGTTATAGAGAGAAGAGGTTGGAGTCTGGGGTGCAGAAGGACCATTGCAGAGAGCAGATGTGGGAGACTGGGGTTCAGTAGGACTTTAACAGAGAGCAGACGTTAGAGACAGAGGTGCAGAAGGATTGTTACAGAGAGCAGAGATTAGAGAATGGGGTGCAGATGGATAATTACAGAGAGCAAAGGATGGAGACTGAGGTGCAGAAGGACTTTTACAGAGAGCAGAGTTTGGAGATTGAGGTGTAGAAAGATTGGTGTAGAGAGAAGAGTTTGGCGTCTGGGGTGCAGAAGGACGTTTACAGAAAACAGATGTTGGCAATTGCAGAGCAGATGGACCGTTACAAAGAGAAGAGGTTGGAGACTGCGATACAAAAGAACTTTTACAGAGAGCAGAGTTTGGAGACTGGATAGAAGAAGGATCGTTGCAGAAAGCAGATACTGGAGACTGGGGTGCAGAAGGACTCTTACAGAGAGCACAGGTTGGAGACTGGGGTGCAGAAGAAATATTGCAGACAGCAGAGTTTGAAGACTTGAGTGCATAAGGACTTTGGCAGAGAGCAATGTTTGGAGACTGTGGTGAAGAAGGACTGATACAGAGATCAGAGGTTGGAGACTGGGGTGCAGAAAAAATTGTTTCAGAGAGCAGAGGTTGGAAACTAAGGTGCAGAAGGATCGTTACACAGAGCAGATTTTGGTTTCTGGGGTGTAAAAGGACTGCTGCAGAGAGCAGAGTTTGAAGACTGTGCAAAAGAACTGATAAAGAGAGCAGATGTTGGAGACTGGGGTTCAGAAGTACTGTGGCAGAGAGCATAGGTTGGAGACTCAGGTGCAGAAGGACTGTTGCCGAGAGCAGAGGTTGGAGACTGGGGTGCAGAAGGACTGTTGCAGAGAACATAGTGTGGAGACTGGGGTTCTGAAGAACCGTTTCAAAGAGCAGAAGTTGGAGACTGAGTTGCAGAAGAATTGTTACAGAGAGCAGAGGTTGCAGACTGGGGTGCAGAAGGACTGTTGCAGAGAGCAGTGGTTGGAGACTGAGGTGAAGAATGATCATTGCAGAGAGAATAGGTTGGAGACTGGGGTGCAGAAGGCCTGATACAGAGAGCAGAGTTTGGAGACTTGGGTGCAGAAGGACTGTTAAAGATAGCACAATTTCGAGACTGGGTTGCAGAAGGATCTTACAGAGAGCATTTTTAGACTGAGGTTCAGAAGGACTGTTACATACAACAGAGTTTGGAAACTGGGTTGCAGAAGGATTTTTGCAGAGAGCCGAGTTTTCAAACTGAGGTGTAGAAGGACCTTTACAGAGAGCAGATTTTGGAGACTGTGGTACAGAAGGACTATTATAGAGATCAGAGTTTGGAGACTGGGGAACAGAAAGACTGTTGCGGAGTACAGAGGTTGGAGACTGAGGTACAGAATGAGTGTTACAGAGAGTAGAGGTTGGAGACTCGGGTGCAGAAGGATAATTGCAGACAGCAGATTTTTAAGACTGAGGTACAGAAGAACTGTTGCAGAGAGCAGTTGTTGGAGATTGGGGTGCACAAGGACTGTTGCAGCGAGCAGAGATTGGAGACTGTGGTGCAGAGGGATTGTTACAGAGAGCAGAGTTTGGAAAGTGGGGTGCAGAGGTTGGAGACTGCAGTATAGAACGACTTTAACACAGAGCAGAGGTTTGAGAATATGGTGCAAAAAGGACTGTTACGGAGAGAAGAGATTGGAGACTGGGTGGCAGAAGGATTGTTACAGAGAGCAGCGGTTGGAGACTGGGGTGCAGAATGACTGTTATAAAGAGCAGAGGTTGAAGACTGCGGTTTACAAGAACTGTTGCAGAGAGCAGATGATGGAGACTTGGGTGGAGAAGGACTGTTGCAGAGAGGAGAATTTGGAGCCTGGGGTGCAGAAGATTCTTACAGAGAGCAGAAGTTACAGACTGCGGTACAGAAGGAGTGTTACAGAGAGCAGAGTTTGGAGACTGGGGTGGATAAGGACTGTTTCAGAGAGTAGATATTGGAGACTGGGGTGCAGAAGAACTGTTTCAGAGATCAAAATTTGGAGACTGGGGTGCAGAAGGATTGTTGCAGAGAGCAGAATTTGGAGACTGATGTGCTGCAGGACTCTTGCAGACAACAGCGGTTTGAGAATAGGGTGCAGAAAGACTGTTAGAACTGATGTTGGAGACTGAGGTGCAGAAGGATTTTTACAGAGAGCAGAGTTTGGAGACTTGGGTGAAAAAGGACTGTTTCAGAGATCAGAGTTTGGAGACTTGGGTGCAGAAGGATCTTTCAGAAAGCAGAGTTTGGAGACTGGGGTGCAGACGAACTGTTGCACAGACCAGAAGTTGGATACTGGGGTGAAGAAAGGACTGTTCCAGAGAGTGGAGTTTGGAGACGGGGTTGCAGAAGGATCTTACATAGAGCAGAAATTGGAGACGGAGGTGCAGATGAAATGATACCCAGAGCAGAGTTTGGAGACTGGGGTGCAGAAGGACCATTGCCAAGAACAGAGGTTGGAGACTGGGTGCAGAAGGACCATTGCCAAGAACAGAGGTTGGAGACTGGCGTGCAGAAGGACCGTTGCAGAGAGCAGAAGTTGGAGACTGGGTGTAGAAGAAATGCTATAGAGAGAAGAGTTTGGAAACTTGGTTGCAGAAAGATCTTTAAAAAGAGCAGAGTTTGGAGAAAGGGTTGCAGAAGGACTGTTACAGAGAGCAGAGGTTGGAGACTGAGTTGCAAAAAAACTGTTACAGAAAGCAGAGTGTGGAGACTGTGGTGAACACGGATCCTTGCAGAGAGCACAGTTTTCAGACTGAGGTTGCAGAAGAACTGTTGCAGAGAGCAGATGTTAAAGACTGGGGTGAAGGAGGACTTTTGCAGAGAGCAGAGTTTGGAGACTGGGGTGCAAAAGGATCGGTACAGAGAGCAGAGGTTTGAGACTGGGGTGCAGTAAGACCATTGCAGATGTCAGAGTTTGGGAACTGAGGTGCAGAAGGATTGTTACAGAGAACAGAAGTTGGATACTGGGGTGCAGCAGGACTGATACATAGAACAGAGTTTGGAGACAGCGGTGCAGAAGGCCTTTTAAGAGAGTAGAGTTTGGTGAAGCTATGCAGAACGACTGTTACAGAGGGCAGAGTTTGGAGACTGGGTTTCAGAAGGATCTTACAGAGAGCAGAGGTTGGAGACTGAGGTGCAGATGGACCGTTACAGAGAGTAGAAGTTGGATACTGAGGTGCAGAAGAACCATTGCAGAGAGCAGAGGTGGAGTCAGAGTTGCAGAAGAACTTTTACAGAGAGCAGAGATTGGAGACTGGGGTGCAGAAGGACTGTAGCAGATAGCAGTTTTTGGAGACTGGGGTGAAGAAGGACTGTTGCAGGGAGCAGGTGTTAGAGACTTGGGTGCAGTAGGACTGTTGCAGAGAGTAGAATTTGGAGAATGAATTGCAGAAGGACTGTTACAGAGAGCAGAGGTTGGAGACTGGGGTGAAGAAGGACTGATACAGAAACCAGAGGTTAAAGACTGGGGTGCAGAAGGACCGTTACAGAGAGCAGAGTTTAGAGACTGCAATATAGGAGGACTGTTACAGAGAGCAGAGGTTGGAAAATGGTTTATAAAAGAACTGTTTCAGAGTTCAGATGTTGGAGACTGGGATTCAGAAGAACTCTTGCAGAGAGCAGAGTTTAAAACCTGGGGTGCAAAAGAACTGTCACAGAGAGTAAGTTTGGAGACTGAGGTGCAGAAAGAATGTTACAGATAGCAAAGTTTGGAGACTGGGGTGCAGAATTACTGATACAGAAATCAGAGGTTTGAGACTGGGGTACAGAAGGACCATAACAGTGAACAGAGGTTGGAGACTGTTGTTCAGGAGGACTGTTGCAGAGAACAGAGGTTAGAGAATGGTGTGCAGAAGGACTGTTACAGAGAGCAGAGGTTAGAGAATGGGGTGCAAAAGTAGGGTTGCTGAGTTCAGAGGTTGGAGACAAAGGTGCAGAAGGATTGTTACAGAGAGCAGAGGTTGGAAACCGTGGTGCATAAGGACTGATACAGATAGCAGAGGTTTGAGACTGTGGTGCAGAAGGACTGTTACAGAGAGCAGAGGTTGGAGACTGGGGAGTAGAAGGACTGTTGCAGAGAACAGAGGTTGGAGACTGGGTTGCAGCAGGACCATTGAAGAAAGAAGAGGTTGGAGACTGGGTTGGAGAAGGAATGTTACAGAGAGCAGAGTTTGGAAACTGGCGTACAGAAGGACCTTACAGAGAACATAGGTTAGAGACTGGGGTGCAAAAAGAGTGTTAAAGAGAGGAGACGTAGGAGTCTGAGGTGCAGAAGGTCTTTTGCAGAGAGCAGATGTTAGAGACTGGGGTGTAGAAGGTTCATTGCAGAGAGCAGACGTTGGAGACTGAGGTGCAAAAAGACTGTTACAAAGAATAGATGTTGGAGATTGTGATGCAAAAGTCTTGTTTCAGAGAGCAGAGGTTCTAGACTGGGGTGCAGAAGAACTGTTAGAGAGAGAAGAGTTGTTAGACAAGGTTGCAGAAGGATCTTACAGAGAGCAGAGATTGTAAGCCGAGGTGCAGCAGGACTGTTACAGAGAGCAGAGCTTGAAGACTGGGGTGCAGAAGGCCTTTCACGAAGAGCAGAGTTTGTCGAAGGGCTCCAGAATTACTTTTCCATATGGCAGAGTTGGAAACTGCTTTGCAGAAGGATCTTACGGAGAGCAGATGTTGGAGACAGAGGTGCAGAAGGACTGTTACAGAGAGTAGAGGTTGGAGACTGAGGTGCAGAAGGATCGTTGCAGAGAACAGAATTGTAAGACTGAGGTGCCGAAGGACTGTTGCAGAGAGCACATGTTGGAGACTGGGGTTCAGAAGG
>NW_027524119.1:0-35941 GCF_052094955.1 Ictidomys tridecemlineatus
AATGAGATAACAAATAATCCCATCAACAAATGGGCCAAGGACTTGAACAGACACTTCTCAAATGAGGACATACAATAAATCAACAAGTACATGAAAAAATGCTCACCAACTCTAGCAGTCAGAGAAATGCAAATCAAAACCACCCTAAGATACCATCTCACTCCAGTAAGATTGGCAGCCATTACGAAGTCAAACAACAATAAGTGCTGGCAATGATGTGGGGAAAAGGTTAAACTTGTACATTGTTGGTGGGACTGCAAATTGGTGCAGCCAATTTGGAAAGCAGTATGGAGATTTCTTGGAAAGCTGGGAATGGAACCACCATTTGACCCAGCTATCCCCCTTCTGGGTCTATTCCCTAAAGACCTAAAAAGAGCATGCTACAGGGACACTGCTACATCGATGTTCATAGCAGCACGATTCACAATAGCAAGACTGTGGAACCAAACTAGATGCCCTTCAATAGACGAATGGATAAATAAAATGTGGCATTTATACACAATGGAGTATTACTCTGCATTAAGAAATGACAAAATCATAGAATTTGGAGGGAAATGGATGGCATTAGAGCAGATTATGCTAAGCGAAGCTAGCCAAGCCCTAAAAAACAAATGCCAAATGTCTTCTTTGATATAAGGAGAGTAATTAAGAACAGACTAGGGAAGAAGAGCACGAGAAGAAGACCATCATTAAACAGGGTTGAGAGGTGGGAGGGAAAGGGAGAGAGAAGGGAAATTGCATGGAAATGGATCGAGACACTCAGGGTTATACAAAATTACATACAAGAGGAAATGAGGGGAAAGGGAAAAATAATACAAGGGGGAGGAATGAATTACAGTAGTGGGGGTAGAGAGAGAAGAGGGGAGGGGAGGGGAAACGAGGGGGGATAGTAGAGGATAGGAAAGGCAGCAGAATACAACAGACACTAGGATGGCAATATGTAAAGCAATGGAAGTGTAACTGATGTGATTCTGCAAGCTGTATAAGGGGTAAAATGGAAGTGCATAACCCACTTGAATCAAAATGTGAAATATAATATATCAAGAACTATGTAATGGAGGGGTAAGACAAGATAATACAAATGGAAGAAATGATTTACAGTAGAAGGGGTAGAGAGAGAAAAGGGGAGGGAAGGGGAGGGGGATAGTAGAGAATAGGACTGACAGCAGAATACATCAGACACTAGAAAGGCAATATATCAATCAATGGAAGGGTAGCTGATGTGATACAGCAATCTGTATACAGGGTAAAGTTGGGAGTTCATAACCCGCTTGAATCAAACTGTGAAATATGATGTATTAAAAACTGTGTAAGGTATTTAACGACCAACAAAAAAAAAATAAATAAATAAATAATAAAAAAAATAAATGAGACTATGACAGAGGGAAAAAAAAGAGAGTAGAGGTTGGAGACTGGGGCCCAGAAGGACTGTTAAAGATAGCACAGTTTCGATACTGGGTTGCAGAAGGATCTTACAGAGAGCATTTTTTGAAACAGAGGTGCAGAAGAAGTGTTACAAGAGCAGAGGTTTAAGACTGGGGTGCTAAAGGATTGTTGCAGAGAGCATCGTTTTCAGACTGAGGTGCAGAAGTACTGTTGCAGAGAGCAGATGTTGGATTCTGGTGTTGCAGAAGGATCATTGCAGAGAGCAGAGGTTTGAGACTTGGGTGCAGAAGGCCTATTAAAGAGAGCAGAGTTATAAGACTGGGGTGCAGAAGGCCTGTTACAGAGAGCAGAGTTTGGAGATCGGTGTGCAGAAGGCCTGTTACAGAGAGCAGAGTTTGGAGATCGGTGTGCAGAAGGACTGTTACAGAGAGCAGAGTTTGGAGAATTGGTTGCAGAAGGATCTTACAGAGAGCAAAGTTTGGAGACTGAGGTGCAGAAGGACGTTTACAGATAGTAGAGTTTGGAGACTGAGGAGCAGAAGGAACTTTGTAGACAGCAGAGGTTGGAGACTGATGTCCAGACGAATTGTTACAGAGATCACAGGGTAGAGACTGGAGTGCAGAAGGAGTGTTACAGAGAGCAGAGTTTGGAGATTGGGTTGCAGAAGAACTGTTACCGAGAGCAGATGATGGAGAATGGGGTGTAGAGAACTGTTTCAGAGTGCAGAGTTTGGAGACTGATGTGCAGAAAAACTGTTACAGAGAGCAGAGTTTGGAGACTGGGGTGCAGAAAGACTAATACAGAAAGTAGAGGTTGGAGACTGGGGTGTAGAAGGACCGTTACAGAGAGCAGAATTTGGAGACTGCTGTACAGAAAAACTGTAATAGGGAGCAGAGGTTGGAGACTCGGGTTCTAAAGGATCATTGCAGAGAGCAGATGTTGTAGACTGGTGTGCAGAAGTATCTTACAGAGAGCATAGGTTGGAGACTGAGCTTCATAAGTACTGTTACAGAGATCAGTGGTTGAAGACTGGGGTACAGAATGATTGTTGCAGAGAGCAGAGTTTGGAGACTGAGGTGTGGAATGATCGTTGAGGAGAGCAGAGATTGGAGACTATGGTAGAGAACGATACTTACAGAGAGCAAATTTTGGAGACTGGGGTGCAGAAGGACAGTTACAGAGAGCACAAGTTGGAGACTGGGGAGCAGAAGAAATGTTGCAAAGAGTAAGGTTGTAGACTGGGGTACAGAAGAACTGATACAGAAAGCAGACTTTGGAGACTGTGGTGCAAAAGGACTGTTGCAGAGAACAGAGTTTAGAGACTGGGGTGCAGAAGGACTGATGCAGAGAGCTGAAGTTGGAGATTTAGGTGCCTAAGGTTGTTACAGAGAGCAAAGGTTTGATACTGGGGTGCATATAGACTGTTACAGAGAGCAGAGCTTGGAGACTCAGGTTCAGAAGAATCTTACAGAGAACAGAGGTTAGAGACTGGGGTGCAGAATAACTGTTGCAGAGAGTAGAGGTTGGAAAGTGACGTGCAGAAAGATCGTTGCAGAGAGAAGAGGTTGGAGACTGGAGTGCAGAAGGCCTGTTACAGAGAGCAGAGTTTGGAAACTGGAGTGCAGAAGGCGTTTTACAGAGAGCAGAGGTTGGAGACTGGGGTGCAGAAAGACTGTTACAGACAGCACAGTTTGGAGACTGTGGTACAGAAGGATAGTTGCAGAGAGCAGAGGTTTCAGACTGAGGTGCAGAAGCACTATTATAGAAAGAAGAGGTTGGCAATTGGGGTGCAGAATGACTGTTACAGAGAGAAGAGGTTGGAGATTGCGGACAGAAGGACTGTTACAGAGAGCAGAGTTTGGAGACTGGGGTGCAGAAGGACCATTGCAGAGAGCAGAGTTTGGAGCCTGGGGAGAAGAAGGATCATTGCAGAGAGTAGATGATGGAGACTGGGATGCTGAAGGACTGTTAGAGAGAGCAGAGGTTGGAGACTCAGGTACAGATGAACTTTTATAGAGAGCAGAGGTTGGAGACTGGAGTGCAGAAAAATTCTTACAGAGAGCAGAGGATGGAGACTGGGTTGCATAAGGAGTGTTACAGAGACAGAGAGCAGAGTTTGGACATTCTGGTTCAGAAGAACTGTTAATGAGAGCAGAGTTTTGAACTAGGGTTCAGAAGGATTGTTACAGAGTGCAGAGGTTGGATTCTGGTTGCAGAATGACTGATACACAAAGCCGAGTTTGGAGACTGGGGTGAAGAAGGACCATTACAGAGAGCAGAGTTTGGAGACTGAGGTATAGGAGGACTGTTACAGAGAGCAGAGGTTGGAGACAGGGGTGAAGAAGGACTGTTGCCGAGAACAGAGGTTGGAGACGGGGGTGCAGAAGAACCATTGCAGAGAGCAGAGTTTTGAGACTTAGGTGCAGAAGGTTTGTTACAGAGAGCAGCGGTTGGATACTGGGGTGCAGAAGGACTGTTAGAGAGCAGAGTTTGGAGATTGGGGTGCAGAAGGATGTTACAGATAGCCGAGTTTGGAGACTGAGGTGCAGAAGGACTGTTGCAGAGAGCAGAGGTTTGAGACTGAGGTGCAGAATGATCGTTTCAGAGAGAAGAGTTTGGAGACTGGGGTGCAGAAGGACTGTTTCAGATAGCACAGTTTGTAGACTGGTGTGAAGAAGGATATTATAGAGAGCAGAGTTTGGAGACTGAGGTGCAGAAAAACTATTACAGAGAGCAGAGTTTGGAGACTTGGTTGCAGAATGATTGTTGCAGAGAGCAGGGTTTTCAGACTTAGGTGCAGAAGAACTGTTGCAGAGAGCAGATGTTCTAGAGTGGGGTGCAGAAGGACTCTTTCAGAGAGCAGAACGTGGAGACTGGGGTGCGGAAGGATTCTTTCAGGGAGCAGAGGTTGGAGACTGGGGTGCAGAAGGCCTGTTACAGATATCACAGTTTGGAGACTGGTGTGAAGAAGCATATTATAGAGAGCAGAGTTTGGAGAATGAGGTGCAGGACTGTTACAGAGAGCAGAGGTTGGAGACTGGGTTGCAGAATGATTGTTGCAGAGAGCAGAGTTTTCAGACTTAGGTGCAGAAGGACTTTTGCAGAGAGCAGATGTTCTAGAGTGGGGTGCATAAGGTCTGTTTCAGAGTGAAGAACGTGGAGAATGGGGTGCAGAAGTTTTCTTGCAGAAAGCAGAGGTTGGATACTGGGGTGCAGAAGGCCTGTTACAGATATCACAGTTGGGAGACTGGTATGCAGAAGGATATTATAGAGAACAGAGTTTGGAGACTGAGGTTTAGAAGGACTGTTACAGATAGCAGAGGTTGGAGACTAGGGTGCAGAATGATTGTTGCAGAGATCAGAGTTTTCAGACTGAGGTGCAGAAGGACTGTTGCAGAGAGCAGATGTTCGAGACTGGGGTGCAAAAAGAGTGTTCCAGAGAGCAGAACTTAGAGAATGGGAGGGAGACGGATTATTGCAGGGAGCAGAGGTTGTAGACTGGGGTGCAGAAGGACTCTTATAGAGAGCAGAGGTTTTAGACTTGGGTGCAGAAGGCCTTGTACAGAGAGCAGAGCTTTGACACTGTGGTGCAGAATGATTGCTGATAGCTGGTGAGCCTCCTTCTGGACACCTTCTTTTCCGCACAGTCCATCAAGCCCTCTCTCCTCACCCTGCTCTCTTTTGGCTTTATGAGCACCTGTGACTTCCACAGTCACTCTAAGCCATGAATCCCAGGCCTATCTCCTGGGAACCTGTCCCGTTGCCTCCTGGAATGTCCTTGGGGAGACCCCGCAGGTACCCAGACTCCAGGCCCAACCTCCTTTTCTCCTTTCCTCTCCCCAGACATGCTCCTTCTAACTTTTTTTATGTTTTAATGAGTGATCCAACTGCCACTCAGCTACCCCACAGACCAGGTGCCCTCTTGTGTCCTCATCATCAGGATTTTAAAGTGCTCCACCCAGGGCTCCTCTTCAGAGATTTTCCCCAAACTCCAAATGTCACATCTTCAGTTACCATATATTTTCTTTTAATCTTGTTTTGGCACCCGATTACTCTCCCAGACGACATGAAGGTATTCTAACCAAAGCACATGGACTATAGAGACTATTATGGCTTAGAAATAAGGTATCCCCCCCACCAACAGCTCAGGGTCAGCCACAGTAGCAGTGTTCAGAGGTGAAATGATTAGCCTGTGAGACTTGTGACCTATTCTGTGGATCCATCCATTTTGTGGGTTAATTATCTGAAAAGCCCACTGTACTGAGAGGAGTGTGGGCAGGTGGAGTGTGGCCGGAGACATGCCCTGGGGAATCACATCTTGTCCCCTGCGAACTGTCTCCTCCTGTCCCCTCCCCAGCCCCAACCTTCTGGCTGACATGAGCTAGGGACGCTTCCCACCTTGTTCCCTTAAACCTCGGTGTCCCAACTCATCTCAGGCTGGCAGCAATGGGTCAGCTGGCCCCAGACCAAACCTCCAAGCCAAGAGGCCAGAGTGCATCTCTGCCTCTGGGTCGTTCTGGTCAGGCCTGTGGTAACTGTGGCAACCGTGGACTGACCCAGGGAGTAGGTGTTATGAGTGGATTGGACCCACAACCGTTTTCTAAATCCACAGATTCTGTCATTTTCAGAGCTCAAGCCATTTCCTTCTGGATGGACTGTTTCCAGCCTGCCCTCACCTAGAATGCGGTATACTAGTGATTATTGAGATTCTCCAACCGTCCTGGTCCGGCCCATTTGAACACCACAGCTAGCTCCTAGGCAGCCAGACCCATGGACCTCCTGCTGCCCACTGAGGAGAGAAGAGAGATTTTCTGAGGACTCTGTTAGAAGTCCACTCTTATTTTTTTAAAAGACCATACTAAGAGGGCATGTTTCAGGCAGTCCTTCACATGCGTCTTTGAGAAATCAGACTCACAATGTTTTTTGTGATTCTCTCCCAGGCTCCAATAACCACCGCTCTACTCCCTACTTCTCTGAGATCAACTTTTTAGCCTCCACAAAGAAGTGAAAAACTACTATTTCTCTTTATGTGTCTGGCTTATTTTACTTAATATAATGTCTCCCATTAGCTAGTTTTAAATAGAAACTGCACAACAAATTCTTTTATGTCAGATTTAAATTTTATTCTGAAGAGATAATTCAAAATGGTCATATATGTTTATGTAGGAACATGTTCATTAAAATATTTATAGGACTGGAGATGATCTGTATGTTTAGCCAAAGGGGAGAGATTAAGTTTATTTAAAAGAGATGTAAGTTTATTGATCATCTCAATAAATGCAGAAAAAGCATTTAACAAAATATAGCACCCCTACCTGTCAAAAAAGTAGAAACACTAAAGACAGAAGGAACTTTGTAAAAGCATTGTAAAAGATATCTATGCTAAACCCAAGGCAGCATCATTCTAAGTAGAGAAAGGTTGAAAGCATTCACTCTAAAAACTGGAAGAAGACAGGGTGCCCCCTCTTTCACCAATTGCCAGAGCCATTGGACAAAAGAAAGAAATTAAAGGTATACAAATAGGTCAAGAAGAATTCCAATCTCACTCTTTGCTGATAGGATCATGTCATCTTCTTAAATTTTTTATTAGAGCATAATAGTTATACATAGAAGTTGGGTTGATTTGGAAAAGATCCTACGTGCATGAAATCTGATTTACTCCATTCAGTCCCCACCCCCCATCTCCCTCCCCTTCCCGCCCCCATTCTCCTTTCTCTACTGAACTTTCTTTGGGTCATTTATCTGTTAATTTCTGACTGGTGCTTTCTACATATACATACAGGTGCAGTCCCCTGTGATAGACTTCCATGTGCACATAACATGATCTGCGTAAAGACCGTTCACTGTCCCTCCCTTCCCAAACCCTCCGCCCTCTCATTCTCCTTCTACTCCACTGATCTTCCCTGTATACTTAAGATAGCCAGTCCAACCCCACTTCATCAACTTCTTTCCTCTATTTTGCTCTGGCCCTGATAATTTCAGCATTGTACAGGAATAGTTAACTTCTGCCTTTCCAAACACAGAGATCAAGATTGATGTAAAATGAGAAAAACTCTACATTGGAAAACACTGAAGGCAACACCGACTGATTCTGCAGATGATGATTCTGCTTTGTAAATTTTTTTCTTAACATTTGCAATGAAAAATGAACTTCTTTAAAAATCCTATGTTTACATAAAAAGACAACAGGAGACAGATATTACTGAGACAGTGAGAAATGACTTTACACCATTAAGAGGTCGAATGGCTTTCTGTTGGCTTCTAGCAATTCTTTGGTTACTCCCACCCACCATCACCCCTGCAAATGTGTGCGGCTCCATGGGTCTGATTTTCTGAGACCAGTCCCACAGGTTATCAGTCTCCAGGCTGATATTCATTCAATATTATTTGCCATGTTGCTGCAGATTAACAAGCCTGTTTGGGGTGCTCTCTTTCCATTTTCATCATAGTCTCTTTTTCTCTATTTTGTAGCTATGACAACATTGGAAATGAGCAATCAATCATTTGTCACTGAATTCATCTTCTTGAGATTTCCCAACCACTCCAACCTAGAGGGCTGGTTCTTCCTGCTCTTTCTAGTCATTTACCTTACCCCTCTCCTGGGGAACATGCTCATAATAGTGGCCACCAGGGTCAGTCCTGTTCTCCACACTCCAATGTACTTTTTCCTCAGCAATTTGAGCTTCTTGGACGTCTGCTACACATCCACCACCTTCCCAGTACTGCTGGTGAACATCTTCTAAGAGATGAAGGCCATTTCTTATGAGGGCTGCCTTTCTCAGATCTTCTTCTTGGTGACAAGTGCTGGCACAGAAGGTGGCTTACTGGCTGTGTGGCCAGTATGACTGCTGTGTGGCCACCTGCCATCCTCCTCAGTACCCAGTCATCATGAGTGTGAAGGTCTGTGTTGGCTTGGTGACTGGGTCCTGGCTGTGTGGGCTGGTGAATTTGGTCTCACACATGGTGCTGGCCATCACAGTCACTCTGTGTGTGCCCCACCAGATCAGCCACTTTCTCTGTGACACCCCATTGCTCCTGAAGCTTTCCTGCTCAGACATCTCTGTCAACAAGTCTGCGCTCCACGTTGTCAGTGCCACCATGGGCCTCAGCCCCTGCCTCTTCACTGTAGGCTCCTACGCACTCATCATGGCGGCCATCCTGGGGATTTCCTCTGCCCAGGGCAGTAGGAAGGCCTTCTCCATCTGTGCGTCCCCCCTCACTGTAGTGGTGGTCTTCTATGAAACAGCCAACTTCCACTATGACAGGCCCAGAGAAGGCTGGACACAGACACCCTGGTCTCTGTGCTCTTCTGTGTGGTTACCCCCATGTTGAAGCCCATCATTCACAGCCTGAGAAGCAACGAGGTCCAGAGTGCCCTGAGGAAGCTTGCTGGGAGACAGACTGTATAGTGTGATTAGAACTAGATGATGGTTTCATTCTAGGAAATGTCTTAGTTGTAGAAATATGTGAACTCTTCAGCAGCAATTACAAGAGCACTCTCTCAATTCACAGTTTCTCATGAACACTGTGGTGCCCCTCCAACCAGGGGAAGAACACTGTGCTAAGTATGTGACACATTGTGACCTCACCTGGGTTCTCTGATCCACAGGTATTTCAGAATATTTTTATTATTTTTCTCTTCAAAAAAAGCCTATACCCAAAGCAGTCAATCTCCTTTCCCCCAATATTGTAGCTCTAGCGAACACTAGTGAATGTGAAGTGCTATGTGCAATGTGACTTTGAGTTGCATTTTCTAATGAATCTTGATTATAAGTTTTAAATAAACACCATTTCTGTGTTTCTCCTTCACATGTGGAAAGACCTATGTATACACTCGAGTTTCTGTGGATATTTTAAATGAAGTAATACCATATACGCCTTTTGGATCTGACTCCTTTCACTTAGGATGTTTGCAATTTTCAGTTATATTGTAGCTTGTATTAGCATTTTAGTTTATTCCTCCTTATTGTTACTGATTTCCATCTTCTGAAAATGCCACATTTCTTTGTTAATTTCCCACTGGATAGTAATTTTTACTTTGTGTCTGTGTGGGTGTCGTACTGCAGATTGAACCCGGAGCCTCCTGCACACTAAACAATGTTCTACCACTAAGCCAAAGCCCAACCCTTTTAAAAATTTTGTTTGGGATAGGGTCTTGCAAATTTTCCAAGGTTTTCCCTGAATTTGTGATCCTCCTGCCTCAGCTTCTTGAGTAGCTAGATTACAGACTTGCCTGATCATTTTCACTTTTTGACTAATATGAATAAGATTCGTATATATAATATGAACATTATATATAATATGAACATTATATGAACATTCATGTACAAATCATTGATTGACAAATTTTTTTATTCATTTTGAGTTTGTAAGAAGGAGTGGAAGAGGTGGATCGTTAACTCCATATTTAACTTCCTGAAGAAGTTCCAGATCATTTTCAGACCAGTGGAACCAGCTTACCTTATTATTAGGAGTGGTGAATAAAGCTTCTGATTTCCTCACTCCCTTAACAACACATCATTATCATTTATTTTATTGTGACGACCCTGGAATGTGTGAAGTGCTTCATCAATTGTGCTTTAGCTTTGCCTTTCCCTGATGGCTAATCATTCTAAGATTTTTTAGGAGTACTGTTAACGTGTCTCTCCTAAGCATGAGGAAAACCCCATTGTATTATGGGAAATTTTAAGTTTTAGAGACTTACCTCTTTATCTAATACTTTTATTTTTATTTTTGTGCAGTAAAATACAACAAGACTTTCAAGCTTGTTGTCTTTTCTCCATCTGTGCCTGAAAGAGCTGTTTGATGACTCTTTTTTCCCCCCTACTTTTAAACTCCATAGCAAACAATTTCTTCACCAGGTCATGAGCATCAGCAGAATCATAAAATTAAGGGGCACGAAGTCATACAGGGTTTGGTAAGAGATCAGCCCTTAGCAGGAGTGGATCAGCTGAAGATAGTGGGGATGCTTTTAATATTGTGGCTTCTGATATCTGTCTATCTGGCAAAGTATGTAACATGAAGGAAAAACTTCATATGCTGTGCGAAATCCATCCCAATAAGTGTACACCCACCCTGACCCCTTCTCTCTCTAGCGGGAAGAGAAGGCAGTTTTGAGGTTTCAGCCACCCACAACTTCTTAGCAGAAATCTCACTCTGAACTTTGCTCACCCACATCCCAGAAGAAAGAGGACGCTAATCTTCTCGCTGCATGCTGGGAACAGGTGATTGCGAAGACACTGATTATTCCAACAGCGAATGAACTGCTCTCCATTGTTGCAGTTGAGCTCAAGCCATTGCCCTTGAGTTGTGTTTGAACACTGAGGAGTCCCAGAGAAGCTGCAGAGGAAAGGCACGATGCATATTCCCAACAGGTCAGCCCCAGACCTGTATAAATGTTCATCACAGGAAAATAAATTGTGAAAAATCAGAGGATTTTGACTCCTTTATGAGGCCACAGATATGCGACAGGCAACTTTCAGAATAACAGTTCCGTTTTGTGGTGAATGGAGACCAACAGCCAGTTTTACCAAGAGCTTTCTTTGCAGTCCAGGTGCTAGTATGGAGAGCAGCAAGGGCCACACCAAAACCAGAAATCTACACCTCTCTGTGAGAGTTGCTGGTAAGTAGTTTATTTACCATCACAATTTTCAAAAACACTATCCCAGAATCAGGATATACCTACACCTTAAAAACATATTACAGAATATTGTACATATTTTCATTACCATTTTGATGGCATTTATGTAATGACCTATTGTAGCACCTTTTCTATGTGTGTCTAAGTTTCCACAATACTACTTGTATTGCCAGAGAAGAAATAACTTCAGAGGTTATCACAAATCCTGAGGGATTTAGCATGATGCCTCCAGTACTGGAAGAAAACCCAAAACATAACCAGAAACACTGGATGCCTAAATTCCTTAAGTGAGATGATGTGTGTGGAAAATTACTTATGGTAAACAATAGATAATGCTAAGTGTTAATCCTCTGCTTTTGATGAGCGGGACAAAAAGGAATAATTTTTAGGGAGAAAGTATAGGGACACATTTCCATTATGATACAATATAGCATAACAATAGACCTACCAAAATATCTGTTTAAATAAAAATCATAATTGTAGAAGAAGTTATGTTTAGAAACGTATTCATTCACTAACAAGGGGTTTTCATCTTTATCTTACAACACATGGATGCTTGGAAAGGAGAGTTGCAATCAATTTATTAACTGTAATAAATCCCTGAATCTTGTGAGTAATCTACTTCATACACAACCCCCCTCCTTTAGAAATATTATATTTTGGGGTCACTCATAAGTGACTTCATTCTCGGTCACCTGACTTTGAGATGACTGATTAGGAAAGAAAGATGCAGAGCTGCTTGTTCTCTGGGAACTGAGCCGATGGTCTCCATAAGGGATATGTTTAGGAGACAGGAGACACTGAGTTCCTCAGAAGCCGCTGGGCTATGCTGCCTCACTTATGCTCACAGAGGCTTTATTTTTCTCAGCAAGATATCTGCGCATGAACCACTGAACAGAAATGTCTTCTCGCCTTTGTCAAGTCTCTGTTAGATCCTTTAGGTCCCACACAGCACCATCTTTAAAGAATCTTTTAAAAACTCTGCTCCATGGATGTACTTGACAGACCTTCTTCATTCTTCAAACCTTTACTGAGTGCACATTTACACAAGGTGTTGCCATAGTGTTTGGAACACAATTGAGAGGCCCAACAAGGACATGGAAGAGTGCATATTCAAGATGGAATGAGGGGCTTTGACAAGTATTAAGTGCTCCATTCCCAGAGCTGCCCAAACAAACACTAAGGGAAAATAATGATAATTTCTAGATTACATAGAATTGTTACCAATTTTCCTGCACATATTGAGTTCATCTTCTCATTAGATTGTAAGTTGGTTGAAGGACAGTGTCGGAGACCAGCTCCAACAGGGGGTCTCAGGAGACGAACTGATGGTGTGGAGTCGGCGAAAGAGGGGGTGGAGAAACAACACAGACACCAAAGTGAAGGTGTTGATCCCAATCATTACTTGTGAAGTTGATCATATATACTTTTCATTTTGGCAGGCTTACAGTACTTTGTGGTTACAAAACAGGAAAAAATATTATAACAAAACAAAATATTACGTAGCTACAATTAGGATAGAAGAATGTATCTTGGCTTATGCATAAGCAAGCATTTGTACTTTCAGTTCGAGTTTTGCTTTGAGCTGTTTCTGCTTAGTTAAATTTTAATAATAGTTACAAATGTCCCAAACTATTGGCCTATACCTTGACTATTTTTTCTTGACTTACTGACTGGAACCGGTGCCATGGTTACTGCAAGTATGTGATTTGTTATTACTTTTAATCAAACAAAAGTAAGAGCACAAACCATTGTGCATAAGAACAAGAACAAGTTGCCCAGTACTAAGCACTAATCTATCTTCTTAACATTAATTTTCCTTCTCTTGATTTTAATTTAATTTCTCAAAAACTTCCTTGACACGAATACAGGGAGTTTTTCTTTAGAAATTAACAATTTACACTCCACAGCTAAATAATTGCATTTAGAGCAAACAGATCTATGATTTAGAAGTAGTTACATTAATTGGGAAAGTCATGATTTTTTCCTTTATACTTAATGGTCATATGAGAAATCAAAACTATACTTATTAAAGGAATACAAAAACAAATCAGCCCATTCCCAGAAACATACTGCGCTCCTCCAGAGGATGGACACATTGCGCCATCCACCTCAGTAGGGCCTTGCCATTGCCTGAGTCAGGGGAGGGGCGCAGCAGGACAGGGATCAGACCTTATCCTCTTTGGGTTTCTTAGTAGATCTGGCTTAGGACTAAATTAGACCCTGTATAGGAACAAAATTGGTTTGAATTGAAACTAACCACTAGCAGGAAAAGAAATTTTAAAATCCTAAATGGAATAGAGAATTTTTTATTTTGAAGAATTTTATAACTAGAAGGCTCTGACATATCGTAAGAGGCAATCATTTGTCTTCTCTTTCCCCTTTATGCTAGAAGAAGCACAGGTGAAATAAAAAGAACTGAAAGAGCTGGCACAGTGGTGCAAGCCTGTAACCCAGCAGCTCAGAAGGCGGAGGCAGGAGGATAGTGAGTTCAAAGACAGCCTCAGAAAAAACAAGGCACCAAGAAACTCAGTGAGACCCTGTCTCTAAATAAAATATAAAATAGGGCTGGGGATGTGGCTCAGTGGTAAAGCCCCTGAGTTCAATCTCCGGTAACTGCCCTCCTACACCCCGGCCCCCAAAATACAGAACTGAAAGAGATGTTAAATGCTGAATTGAGTGCTGAATATCCAAGACAGGAGGGAGGCTTTTTCCTGGTGAATTTGGTAAGATTTTAAACCTACCAGTTAGGGGTAAGGGCATCCCTGCATGTTAGGTGAAAGAGCCCAGCCTCCCCCAAAGTGTGTCCTTGGACCAGCATCAATGGGAACACTTTGAACTCACTGACTGAGGCCAACTGTTCTGCACAATGACCTCTGATCTTTCCCTCGGCTCCAAGCACCCACACCACATGGAAAGATATGAGGACAACTCTGGGCCAGGCCAGATAGCTCATAGATTTCACAGTAATAAATTCACATTGCCACAAGCACCTGAAATCATTCAGATTTTTTTTGGACAAATTGACCTTGTACTGTGTGTGTGTGTGTGTGTGTGTGTGTGTGTGTGTGTGTGTATGTGTGTGCGTGTGTGTTTTAAGCAATTTACTGGGCAACATAAAAATTGGACTTAAAAATCTTATTCATTGCTTGTGCTATTGAGATCAAATAGGAATCATTCTTTCCCTGATATGCATAAGGGTTTTCATGATCACACCATTCTTCCTCGTTTTGATCATGCCCATGTTTTTTTTTTTTTTTTTTTTTCGAGGAAATGAATCCCTAAGGTTAGTCAGCAAAACATTTCATTTATTGCAAAAGAAAAAAAAATATTCTTTTAAGACTCTAGACTTATTTATTTTATTTTGTTTATATTTAGATTTTACAATTAGTTGTAATTAACTGAAGCACCGACTTTCTATTGAAATTTAAATACTTTAAGCTGCTTAAACCCCTGAGATTAGAAATTTTAATGAAAGCTGTGTTGGCCTATTAATCATGTGCAATGAATTATTAGAACCAAAGACAAGAATGTCTGGGCATTGAAGATAATAAGACAGTTTACTAATATATGGTATTATCATCAGGTAACAAAGTATCACTACAAATAAGAGTTATCACATGATAAATTTTCTGAGTCCATTTCTTTTTTGTTTCTTAAATCATAATAGTTAATACATATTAAATGTACAAATTAATGTACATTATGCAAATTAAAGGGATTCATTGATGTTTCCCTACTTGCATTAATATATTGTGCATTAATTTCAATTCTTTTATCTGTAAAATGGGGATAATAGGTTATCTTATAGGTTGTTGTGTAAACCAAATAAGTTAATTCATGTAAAAGTCTTATAGGCATTTAATAAGTGTTAGGTATTTTTATCTAATGTGTGTCTCTATTCGTTACTCAATTTGAAAAATCCTGATTGGATTCAGATATAAAAAAAATCATATTTTCAAAGAAATTTACTGAGTTTTGATAGAATGGATTATTCGAAATTCAATCTAATTTTTACAGAAAACAGGCCATTTTTAAACTACATTAAACAAGTTTTTTAAGTCAGGCATTTATGTGTATTGAAGCAATCTAAGAAGACTCACACTCAAATAATTTTTTATGAAATATGCCCTAGATGATTATGATGATTATGGTTATTATTATTGCAGAGAAGAGGGTTTACTATTAAGTTGATCTAATTCCTATGCTGCATTATATAAACTCTAAGGAGCAAGTACATATTGTGTCACAAAGTGTCATTCATGAGTTATGATTGTTAATAATGGATTCTAATGGTGACCATGATGATAATTCAATCTAATGTCCTACATTAATAAAGAGAATAGAGGATAAGAAAAATTGTTTGGGTATCATACTTCACCATACCCCACACCCGTGACCTACAAGAAATTAGCGAGTAAAACCAAGGAAAAACTTATATGTAGATAAAATTATATAAACACACATTGGGAGATTTTTTTTTAATTTCCCATGAAATTGTCCCTCCTGAACTGACCTTTATATTTAAGACCTTTACAATAGCAGTATGCACAACTTCAGAGATTGTATTTTTAAATCCCTGAATATTTACATTTAGTTTTCCCTTTTACACGTCCACAGACCATGTACCAATTTCCCATAGTAAAATCTGCTGGAACTGCCTTCTATGTGGAATTTTATTTCTTTTTCTGAAAATATCTAGATATCTACCTATAAAAGAGATTGTCATATTGATATTTTTGATACGGGGAGTTAAAAGAAAGTACATGTCACTGATTTCTAAATGACTTGATGTTCATCCAGGTAGTTGATAGAGAAAACAGAGAACGTAAGAAATGTTAAGTACATGTAGCTTCCAGCTCCATTTCAAAGTTGATTTATTGTAAATCAATGCTAATAAGATAACCTCTTGTTTAGGAAAATTATTTAGAGAATGTGATACCTACAACTGAACTAGATAGTGTGGTGTTTTTAGTCATTTCTGGATAAACTTTTACTACAATTTTCGTGAACACCAAGTATCACAAGAATCCCTACTTTCTCTATTTCCTTCTCTACTTTCTCTATTCTCCTGGGGGATTTCATATTCACCCTTTGCTGTAACAGTTGCCTTCAAGACAGTGACTCCCAAATCCACACCTGCAGTTCTAGGCTGTCTGTGAAGGGCATTTCCACGTGATTATCCCACAGATAACTCACATTCAACATTACTCAAATCAAATCCACTAAAGCCTCCTCTACATCTGCTATTCCTCACATATTCCTGTTTTCCTGAGTGATCCCACCAGCTAGCCAGCCTGCCCAAACTGATTTGTTTTCTTTACCGTGTCCTCTTCAACTAGGACTTTAAAGTTCTCCATATCCTTCTCCATGAGGGCTTCAGAGATTTACTCCCACCTTCAACACAGCACATCTTCAGATACAGACCACTTCATTTTGATCTTGTTTTAGCACTCAGATCACTATTTTGAACTAAACAGGTATGTCTAAAACCTGGGGAACCAGGTTTCACAGTTATCGACCCCTGCTCCTTGGACTCACATGCACAATTCCATAAGTGGGTCTATCTGCGTGTTCTAGACCTAGAGATCTGATGATTTTTTAAAACCCAGTCTATCTCCCTTCAGATGTCCCTGTTTTCAGTCTGCACTCACCTGAAAGAGATTTATGGTCCCCTATTGTTGATACTCTGCAATCATTGATGTCCATGCTTATACCCAAGCCTGGCTTCCAGAGACACACCTGGGCTCTCTTGTGGCCCATGGCATAGTGGGGTGTGGGACATTTTCTGAGGTTTCTATTGCCAAGTACCTTGCTTAGAAATTAGGCCTGACACAGTTTCAATGAGCCTAGTCCCTGCCCCATAGGCTGATACCCTGCCACCTCCCCTGAAGTAGCAGGCTCCTCAGAATGACCCAGGGCTTGGCAGCATCCACTGGTACTATCCCACCAGCCTCTTGAAGCCTAGCTGGAGTCTCCATAGAAACAGGATACATTTCTATGAAAATGGGCTCCATCCTCCCGCCCCAGTGTGATGCAGCTCTCAGAGAAGCTCAATAGTGAGGGTCTTTTCATCTATAGCAATTAGGATAACCAAGTGTTCTGAGCTTGCTGAGCCTTAGGTGGCAGATTCCTGCTTTGAGATTTCTGCCATCAATGTTGCCTGAGATGCCAACTTGCCATCCCACTAACTATAAGACAGTGTTCTCAGTCAACACCAATCCCACAACCAATAACACACACACACACACACACACACACACACACACACACACACATGCACACGCCCATCCATCATGGTGAGCAAGGCTTTGTATCTGTGATACAGACCAAATGCACCCACCAATCACATTCACTGCTTCAAACAGATCGTGATCAGGAAACAACTGATGTCATTTGTAAAATGTGATATGTCCTGGACTATCACTGTGGTTTAAAAAAAAGGAGAGAAATAAAAAAAAATGGGAGAAAATACTTAACCTTTTAGAGACCTAAAAAAATATTTAGATGTGGTTCCAACCAATCCTGAGTTAAAAATCATCCTGAAAAAATGCTTTCACTTCTATTTATCAATTTACTTACTTACTTACTTACTTACTTACTGCAGTACTAGGGATTGAACCCAGTGGCACTCTACCATGAAGCTATATCCCCGGCCCTTTCAATTATTTGGGGCGGGGGGCCTTGCAGAGTTTCAAATTTATGATCCTCCTGCCTTACTCACCCAAGTACCTGGGATTACAGGCAGGTACCACTCTTGCCCATTAATTACTTATTTTTAAAATAAGGCTAGTTTTAAAAATTGAACTATAATTTGTACTCAAAGAATGCACAGATCTAAAGTGTACAGGTTTATAATATTTTACATATATATGAACTACCAAAAATCAGGATATAAAACATTTCCATCACTTTAGAAAATTCTTTCATGCTTCAACTGATATCACCCCTGAGCTCCAAAAAAAAAAAAAAAAAAAAAACACCATTATTACTTTACCATTATAGATGTTTTGCTAATTTTTGAACTTTATTTAAAGGAAACATACAGTATATATTTTGTACCTGGCTTCTTTCACCCAGAAATTTTTTTTAGATTTGTCAATGTTATTAATATTCCAGTATTTGTGTTTCTAAAGTAACTGAATTATTCCACTTGATGATAAACCGTGATTTGTCTTCTGTCCTTCTGCTGATGGCATAATATTTGTTTGAGTTTTATTATGAATTTTTACACAAGAATTTTTGTGAACTGTGCATTAATTTTTTGGAAATATGCTAGGAATGAGATTGTTTTTAATAGAATAACTACATATTTAACTAAATTAGAAATTACTAAATATTTTTGAAAAGTAAGTGTATAGACTTCAAATTTCACCTTGAGTATCTATCGAAATAGCTAGAAAGCATGTCGTTTTCATCATTATAATAACCAAAAAGAGCAGAAGAAAATGCAAATTAATGACTTTCCTTGACTTTATTAGGGATGAAGATTATAAGGCAAACAACTAACCGAAGTCTGGGGAGAGATAAGCAACCAAAATAATCCAGCCATTTTTTTAACTATGGGAGAACCCACTAGATACATAGGAGTTTATTTATAAAAAAAAAAACTCAAATAAAAATCAAATAAAAAATAGTTAATGGATTGCTAAAGCCTAAGTATAGACTGGTTTAAGAGCATAAAGACCCAGAGGGCTATAGACATAAGATGTTTGTATTTTTTCTTTTTCTCCATGGATTCCACAAAATTCTCCCAGGAAGATAGGAAAGTATTCTGAGAAAGTGTCTTTAACGGTATCATTTCTTGGATAGGTGGAGGAACAAAGAGCAGTCAAAGCAGCCAAAACTCCTCCCAGACCCATTTCCTGATTTTTTGCATAGAACAAAAGCTGTAATCTTCAGGGGCAAGAGTAACAGAAACTGTTACATTAGGACACTGAACGGAAAACATTTGCAGCTATGGAAAGGAACAGGCCGAAATGTCTAACGTCGGGAGAAATAAGAACTAGGCTCAGCCATATTGCGAGAAAGTGGGTCACTGTGAAGGCCATATCCCTGTGACTGAGTTTACAGTACCTAAGGCAGAGCTTCCTGGAAACATCAGAAATCCCTTCTCTGTTTTCCACTAGTCCACTAACATGCATTGACTGAAAATAACAGTAGAATACAGCTGAGAATTCTTCAAGAAATAGATTATCTCTGGAGAACAGCGAAAACAGAATACACAAAATCAAGCAGAGAACAATATTAACAAACTGAACTCAGTCATATAGAATAAGGATAACATTACAGTCAATTGAGATCAATCCCAGAATGCAAGGCTGGTTCAATATTCAAAAAATTAATCAACCGAATTTCCATAGTAACAAAGTAAATAAGAAAAAATATATTTCATTTCAAGAGATGCAGAGAAAATAAGAAAATTCAATATCTATTTATAATAAAAACTATAACTAAATGAAACTAGCGGCAAAGTCCAGTGGTAGAGTGTATGCTTAGTATGCATAAGGCTCTGAATTCAAAACCCAGCACACATACACACACACACAAAAAAAACTACTAGTAAAAAATGGATAGACATTTTCTAACTTGATAAAAGGCATTGAGTAAATGTAATGTGCCAGACACATAGCTTGTATTATCTCAAAAATTCTTTCAGCAGTTGTGAAATAGACATCATTAACATCCTAAGCAAGGAACAAACTGAGGAATAGAGATGAGCTGACTTTTTTACAAACAACATCTAGTAAATAACAGATGGATTTCAATCCACATCTATCTGGACCAAGAGCCTACAGTTTTACTATAATATTTTTCATTTAAGATTGAAAAAGAAACAGAAATTTTAGTTCAAAACAATGGATCACGGATTAGCATGGGTAACATGATAGAAAATCAGTAATTGTATCAATCTTTTTTTTTCAGGAAATGTAATGTTTGGTGAGGTAAATCTTATAATACAAAAGAAGAAAAATACCTAAGTATATATCATTTGTCAAAATTTCTTGTATCTTATAAAACTTAACAAAATAAAAGTTTCTACTTAAAAAATAGATAAATGTATTTAAAAGCAGGTGACTTATAATTTTACTTTTAAGAAATAATCAGAGATGATCACAGATACATATGTATGAAAGTTTCTATTCCAATATTTATGAGAGTAAATGGAATGGAAGGTTTATATGTTCAATAAAAAGGGAGATATTAACTTAATTTCATGTTAGGAAGTTAAGATTACAAGGCAAACAATTAAAGAGAGTACAACAATATTGGAAAATTTTGCTTTGGATATTTTAAAGATAGATAGAGGTAGAATGGGATGAATGCAAAGAGAGCTTTGATTTTGTGACCTGTTCTATTCTTCTGAATAACTTTCTGCATTTTCTTTATTTTTCCACAATGAAAACTTATTACTTGAAATAACAGACATACAAAAAAGAATTCATCTCAGTGAAGCACAGTGTTAGGAGGGAGATACTGCAGATTCAATGAGACACAGGGGTTGATACCTGGTTGTGCATTTTGACCAAGTCTCCATTTATTCTTTCAAAAGAGCACCCATGCAAAAGTCTGTGAGAAGTTATGCTCTCTCTAAAGTCACTCCTATACGTCTCTTTCCAGAGTCCAGGCATCTCTGTATATAATATTATTTGCCATGTTGCTGCAGATTAACAAGCCTGTTTGGGGTGCTCTCAGTCCATTCTCGTCATGGTCTCTTTTTCTCTGTTTTGTAGCTATGATACCATTGGAAATGAGCAATCAATCATTTGTCACTGAATTCATCTTCTTGGGATTTTCAAACCACTCCAACCTACAGGGCTGTTTTTTTCTGCTCTTTCTGGTCATTTACCTGACCACTCTCCTGGGGAACATGCTCATAATAGTGGCCACTAGGGTCAGTCCTGCACTCCACACTCCAATGTACTTTTTCCTCAGCAATTTGTGCTTCTTGGACATCTGCTAAAAATCCACCACCCTCCCAGTACTGCTGGTGAACTTCTTTTGGGAGAAGAAGACCATTTCTTATGATTGCTGCCTTTCCCAGATCTTCTTATTGGTTACAAGTGCTGGCACAGAAGGCGTCTTACTGGCTGTGTGGCCAGTATGACTGCTGTGTGATTACCTGCCGTCCTCCTCAGTACCCAGTCAACATGAGTGTGAAGGTCTGTGTTGGCCTGGTGACTGGGTCCTGGCTGTGTGGGCTGATGAATTTGGTCACACACCCGGTGCTGGCAATCACACTCACTCTGTGTGGGCCCCACCAGTTCAGCCACTTTCTCTGTGACACCCCATTGCTCCTGAAGCTTTTCTGCTCAGACACCTCTGTCAACGAGTCTGCGCTCCACGTTGTCAGTGCCACCATGGGCCTGAGCCCCTGTTTCTTCACTGTAGGCTCCTATGCACTCATCATGATAGCCGTCCTGGGGATTCCCTCTGCCCAGGGCAGGAGGAAGGCCTTCTCCACATGTGTGTCGCCCCTTACTGTCGTGGTGGTCTTTTATGGAACAGCCAACTTCCACTATGACAGGCCCAGAGAAGGCTGAACATGGACACCCTGCTCTCTGTGCTCTTCTGTGTGGTGAGCCCCCTGTTGAGCCTCGTCATTCACAGCCTGAGCAGCAATGAGGTCAAGAGTGCCCTGAGGAAGCTTGCTGGAGGGTGTGCATCCCTTTTCACGATGAAAGTCTAGACTAATCTTCAAAATGGAGTATACAGTCATCTGAATAAAGATGTCTCCCTGGGACTTGTAGGCACCTGGTTAGAGAGTCTGTATCTGGAGCTTCAACTCCAACTGCCACTTTTAAAATCTCTGAGACTCCTTTCTCTCCTCTCTTTTCACAAACACCCTTTTCCCACTTTCAGGTTCAAGTGTGTCTGACACTTTATGTGGGTGTTCAGGACCATCTCTGTCCTTCTGTGTACTCCCCACACCAGAGGGACAGAAAGTACGAGAACCTAGTTTCTCACACTCCCCTGCCTGCAGCCCTCCATTTTAGGAGGTTCTGTCAAGATCAGCCAAACAATAGGCAAAGAGTAAAAAAAAAAAGAAAGAAAGCGGGTTCTTTTGGATCCCAAAGCAGCAGCAGAAAACCAGCCCTGTAGAGGCAGGAACTAATCTACTTGACCAGGAGCTGTGTGTGCAGGCTCCTAGAAAGCTGTCCCTGAATGTGGGTCACAGTAGCGTGGAATGAGTATCTCTTTCCAGGGAAGTTAGGGTTTCCATATATGGGGTGGTGTCACCTGCCCTATTTTTCTTTTTTCTTCCAGATCTCCCAACCATTTTATAACGTATTTCTGTGTTAACTTACTCTACACTAAGACATTAAGAGTCGTTCTTCATCTCTACCTGACCATGGTGGCACTGACCACAATAGTGGTTTAAATCAGAGATGGTTCTAGATCACAGATCTGAGGAGGTAGGTTTGATGTCTGACCTGAGGGAATTGAATATGTTGATGATGTTACAGCCCATGGGAAAGGAGACCTGATAAATCCTGGTGTGCAATGACCCAACAGAGACTTTAAGTTATTGTGGCCTGAAATCAAATGTCTATGGAAAACTGAGCTTTGGAATAACACCATTGACCTTCAGGGTGGGAATGAACATTACAACATGACTACAGACTGCTGTTACTGACTAAAGTGGGAGACTTACAGAAAGAAAATGATAAGTTCAAGCATTATATTCCTCCTTCAAGTCAGGTTCAGATCATCAGAAATATTTTCTCTCTGGAAATTGATAAAGGTTAATATCAGAATAAAACATCCAATTCTCCAAATTGCAGAAGTACAAAGAAAATTATAAATCCACAATTTCTCCAGGTCTCTCTTATGTCAATTAAGACATTAATGGGCAAATGATTGAGACCCTCTTATTTAGAATGGCAAAATACCAGTGGAATTAGACAAATCTCAGAGCCTTAAACACTGAAATCTCCATTAACCCTCTTTGCTGTCAGAAGCAGCCCCTCCTCCCCTGAGGAGACTAGCTTTCACTAAATTGAAAACCATATGGTGACTCTACCTGGGCTGTTGTCTTTTTTTTTAAGAGAGAGTGAGAGAGAAGAGGAGAGGAGAGGAGAGGGGAGAGAGAGAGAGAGAGAGAGAGAGAGAGAGAGAGAGAGAGAGAGAGAGATGAGAGAGAGAGAGAGAGAGAATTTTTAATATTCATTTTCTAGTTCTCGGCGGACACAACATCTTTGTTGGTATGTTGTGCTGAGGATCGAACGCGTGCCAGGCAAGCGCACTACTGCTTGAGCCACATCCCCAGCCCAATTGTCTTTAAGATGCTCATCAATCATCCCACATTGTCACCAGACTCTTAATTTGAGTCTGATCTTAGAACGCCTCAGGTAAGAGTATAAAATATAGCCCAGAAGAGTATAAGAGTCACACTAAAATAAAAGGTAAATATTTTACTGTGTTTTGTTAATAGGAGCCTTAAGAATATATAAGAGAATTTGTTTGAGTCTTCTAGACCAAAGAAGTCAGGACATATTGCTGGATCATCTTGAATGCAGTAACAGGGATGTAATCACCAGAAATGTTAGGGCTAAAGATTTTCCTGAGCCATGGGAAGTGGCTATTAGACTCTCTTTGGTTGATGGATCGAAATCTGGACTCAGTGTTTGCTTAAGTTCAATGACCAATATGATCCTAGAATAATGGAGAAGATGGTGATCAGAAATAAATAAGGTGTTGGATGGCGTGTTATGTGACCCCTTCCCTGGCCTCACAGCTGGATCTAAAGGAGGGCCTGGAGCACCAGTCTTCGCCAAGGCCTCGTGGACATGCGTTCAGAAGGCAGCACCAGATCCTTGTGTCACCCGCAACCGCTGTCCTTGGCAGCCTGAAAAGACAATAACAGATGACATCGTTGAAATGGGCTCCCTGATTTCAATGAGAATAAGGGGACCCTAAAGTAGAAAAGGCCATGTGGTGGAGCAGTGATCAGAACATTTGAATCTTTAGAGATTTTTGACAGTGGTAAATGATCGTGGTATTTATAGATGGGAAAAAATGGGAACCCTCCTAGAATAGTGCCTGTCCCATGTAATGTGAAACTCTTCTTTTAACAATTCATTGGTGCATTGTAGTGGTCCATAATGATGGGATTTGCTGACACATATTTGAACATGCACATAAAATAACCGTGAACTTTAGCCAATATCATTCCAATATTTCCCTTTTCCTCACCTCCTCCTCTGGTGCCTTGACTCTACTGATCTTCCTTCAACTTTCATGATGAGACTCCCTTCCCAACTTTCCTTTCTTTTCCCCCTCTAGCTTTAACCGAGGAAAAACATACGGCCCTTAACTTTCTGAGTTGCTTATTTCCCTTAATGTTCTGAATATCCATCCATCTTCCAGCATGACATAATTTCATTCTTCTTTATGCCTGAATGAAATTCCAGTGTGCATATACCAGATGTTCTTTATCCATTCGTCCACTGATGTCACCTCGGCTGGTTCATGGGCATGTATGTGTCATTATATTATGATGACTTCGATCGACTGTGATAAATACCAAGCAGAGGTAGAGCTGGGTCGCCGGTTGGTACATGGCTACTCCTGAGGAGCCTCCATCCCGATTTCCGTTGTAGTTGTGCTGATTTACATGCCCACCAACAGGGTGAGAGTGCTCCTTTCTCTCCAATTCTCTCCTTGTCACACTCATTTCTGTTTGTATTATTGGTGGTTGCCTTTGTCACTAAAGTGAGATGAAATCTCAGGGTAGTCTTGACTTGCAAGTATTTTCATATATATTTTGGCCACTCACATATTTTCTTCTAAGACGTTTCTGTTTAGTTCATTTAGTTTCCCATTTGGTAATTAGGTTATTTGATAATTGGGTTATTTAATAATTGTGGGTTTGACGTTTAGTTTTTTGAGTTCTTTATTAATTTTCTGAATATTCATCCTCTTTTAAAAGAGCACCTCATAAAGATGTTCTCCCTTTCCGTAGGTTCTCTCTTCATATTCTAATTGTCTCCTTTGCTGTGCAGAACCTTCTTAATTTGGAGCCATCTTATTAGCTAACTTTTGGTGTTATCTCTTGAGCTTTGGCATCCTATTGAGAAAGTCATTGCCTCTTCCTGTAGGTTGAAGTATATGTTTTTTTTTTCTAGAAACTGCATAGTTTCTGGTCTAGTTCCTAGGTCTTTAATGCATTTTGAGTTGACTTTTTGCAGGGTGAGCGATAGTTCAAGTCTCATTCTTCTGCATTTGGACAGGGGTGTAGAAGGACTGTTTCAGAGAGTAGATGTTAAAGACTGGGGTGCAGAAAAACTTTTGCAGAGAGCAGAAGTTCGAGAATGAGGTGCAGAAGGACTGTGACAGAAAGCAAAGTTTGGAGACTGGGGTGCACAAGGATAGTTGCAGAGAGCAGAGTTTTAAGACTGAGGTGCAGAAAAACTGTAGCAGAGAGCAGATGTTGGAGACTGGTGTTCAGAATGACTGTTGCAGAGAGCAGAGGTTGGAGACTGGGGTGAAGAAGGATCGTTGCAGATAGCAGAGGTTGGAGACTGGTGTGCAGAAGGACTGTTACTGAGAGCAGAGTTTGGAGACTTGGTTGCAGAAGGATCTTACAGAAAGCAGAGTTTGGAGACTGAGGTGCAGAATGACTGTAACAGAGAGCAGAGTTTGGAGACTGTGGGGCAGAAGGACTTATACAAAGAGCAGAGGTTGGAGACTAGGTTGAAGAATGACTGTTACAGAGAGCAAAGATTGGAAATTGGGGAGCAGAAGGACTGTTTCAGAGAAGAGAGGTTGAAGACTGGGTTGCAGCAGTACCGTTGAAGAAAGCAGAGGTTGGAGATTTGGTTGGAAAAGGAATGTTACAGAGAGCAAAATTTGGAAACTGGGGTGCAGAAGGAACTTACAGAGAACAGAGGTTGGAGACTGGGGTGCAGAAGGAGTGTTAAGGAGAGAAGACGTTGGAGACTGGGGTGCAGAAGGATCGTTGCAGAGAGCAGAGGTCGGAGACTTGGGTGCAGAAGGACAGTTGCAGAGAGCAGAGGTTGGAGACTGAGGTGCAGAAAAACTGTTACAGAGAGCAGAGTTTGAAGAGTGAGGTGCACAAGGATCATTGAAGACAGCAGAAGTTGGAGACAGAGTTGCAGAATAATCTTTGCAGAGAGCAGAGGAGGAGACTTGGCTGCAGAAGGATTGTTACAGAGAGCAGAGGTGAGAGACTGGGGTGCAGAAGGACTGTTACAGTGAGAACAATTTAAAGACTGGGGTGCAGAAGGAATGTTGCAGAATGCAGAGGGTGGCGACTTGGGTGCAGAAGGACTGTTGCAGAGAGCAGAATTTAAAGACTGAGATGCAGAAGGACTGTTACACAGAGAAGAAGTTACAGATTGGGGTGAAGAATAATGATACAGAAAGCTGAGGTGGGAGCCTGTGGTGCAGAAGGACCGTTAAAGACAGCAGAGGTTAATGACTGGCGTGCAGAAGGACTGTTTCAGAGAGCAGAGATTGTAGACTGGGGTGAAGAATGCCTGCTTCAGAGAGCAGAGGTTGGAGACTTGGTTGCAGAAGGACTGTTATAGAGAGCAGACTTTTGAGGCTGGGTTGCAGAAGGACTGTTATAGAGAACAGAGTTTTCAGGCTGGGTTGCAGAAGGATCTTACAGAGAGCAGAGGTTGGTGACTGAGGTGCAGGACGGCTGTTACAGAGAGCAGTGGTTGGAGACTGGAATGCAGAAGGATCGTGCGGAGAGCAGAGGTTTCAGACTAAGGTGCTGAAGGACTGTTACAGAGAGCAGAGGATGGAGACTGAGGTGCAGAAGGACGGTTACAGAGAGCAGAGTTTGGTGACTGAGGTGCAGAAGGACTGTTACAGAAACAGAGGTTGGAAATTGAGGTGCACAGAAACCGTTACAGAGAGCAGAGGTTGGAGACTGCGGTATACAAAGAGTGTAACAGAGAGTAGAGGTTGAAGAATATGGTGCAGAAGGACTGTTACAGAGAGCAGAGGTTTGAGACTAGGGTGCAGAAGGACCATTACAGAGTGCAGAAGTTGGAGACTGCGGTACAGAAGGACTGTTACAGAGAGCAGAGATTGAAAATTGGGGAGTAGAAGGACTGTTTCAGAGAACAGAATTTGGAGACTGGGTTGCAGGAGGGACGTTTAAGAAAGCAGAGGTTGGAGACTGGGTCATAAAATCAATGTTACAGAGAGCAGAGTTTGGAAACTGGGGTGCAGAAGGACCTTACAGAGAAAAGAGGTTGGAGACTGGGGTGCAGAAGAACTTATAGAGGAAGCAGATGTTAAGACTGGGGTGCAGAAGGACCGTTACAGAGAACAGAGGTTGGAGAATCCAGTACAGAAGGACTGTTACAGAGAGCATAGGTTAAAAACTGGGGTGCAGAAGACTGTTGCAGAAAACAGAGGTTAGAGCCTGGGGTGAAAAAAAACCGTTGCAGAGAGCAGAGGTTCGAGACTGAGGTGCAGAATTATTGTTACAGAGAGCAGAGTTTGGAGACTGGGTTGCAGAAGAACTGTTATAGTGAGCAGCGGTTGGAGACTGGTGTGCAGAAGAAACTTGCAGAGAGCAGAGGTTAGAGACTGGGGTGAAGAAGGACTTTTGCAGAGAGCAGAATTTAGAGACTGGGGTGCAGAAGCATATTACAGCGAGAAGAGGTTGGAGACTGTGATGAAGAAGGACTGCTGCAGAGAGTAGAATTTTGAGACTGGGGTGCAGAAAGATTGTTACAGAGAGCAGAGGTTGAATACTGGGGTGCAGAAGTACTTTTGCATAGATCAGAAGTTGGAGATTTGGGTGCAGAAGCAACTGTTGCAGAGAGCAGAGGTTGGAGACTGAGGTGCACAAGGACTGTTAATGAGAGCAGAGAATTGAGACAGGGGTTCAGAAGAAATGATTCAAATAGCATAGGTTGAAGACTGGGGTACAGAAGGACAATTAGAGAGAGCAGAGGTTAGAGTCTTTAGTACAGAAGGACTCTTACAAAGAGCAGAGTTTGGAGACTGCGGTGCAGAAGAACTGTTGCAGAGAGTAGATGATGGAGACTGGGGTCCAGAAAAACTGTAGCAGAGAGCAGACGTTAGAGACTAAGGTGAAGAAGTACAGTTACACAGAGCACATTTTGGAGACTGGGGTGCAGAAGTACTTAAACAGAAAGCAGAGTTTGTAGATTCGGGTGCAGAAGTATCCTTACAGAGAGTAGAGTTTCGAGAATGCAGTACAGAAGGACTCTTAAAGAGAGCAAAGTTTGGAGACTATGGTGGAGAATGACTGTTGCAGATAGCAGATGTTGGAGACTGGGGTGCAGAAGAAATGTTGCAGAGAGCAGAGGATGAAGACTGGGGTGCGCAAGCACTGTTTCAGAGAGCACAGGTTGCAGACTGAGTTGCAGAAGGACTCTTACAAACAGCAGAGTTTGGAGACTGTGGTGCAAAACAACTAATACAGAAAGCAGAGGTTGGATACTGGGGTGCATAAGGACCCATAATGAGAACAGAGGTTGGAGCCTGCGGTACAGAAGGACTGGTACGGAGAGAAGAGTTTGCAGACTGGGGTGCAGAAGAACTGATGTAGAGAAAACAGGTTAGAGACTGGGGTGAAGACAGATCGTTGGGTCAAGAAGCGTATGGAGACTGGGGTATAGAAGGACTGTTGCAGAGAGCAGAGGTTGGTTACTGAAGTGTAGAAGGACTGTTGCAGAGAGGAGACATTGGAGACTGGGGTGCAGAAGGATCGTTTGGGCGAGCAGAGTATGGAGACTGGGGTGTAGAAGGACTGTTACAGAGAGCAGAGGTTGGAGACTGGGTTGTCGAAGGACTGTTTCAGAGAGCAGATGTTGGAGACTTGGGCGCAGAAGGACTATTGCATAGCGCAGAGATTGGAGACTGAGGTACAGAAGGACTGTTACAGAGAGTAGAGGTTTAAGACTGAGGTGCAGATGGATTATTGCAGAGAGCAGAGTTTTCAGACTGAGGTACAGAAGAACTGTTGCAGAGAACAGATGTTGGAGACTGGGGTTCACAAAGACTGTCAGCGAGCAGGGGTTTGAGGCTTGGTTGCCAAAGGATCTATGCAGAGAGAAGAGGTTGGACACTGAGGTGCAGAAGGATCGTTGCGGAGAGCAGATGTTCGAGACTCGGGTGCAGAAGGATCATTACAAAGAGCAGAGTTTGGAGACTGGGGTGCAGAAAAAATGTTGCAGTGAGCAGAGGTTGGAGACTTGAGTGCAGAGGGACTGTTGCAGAGAGCAGAGGTTTGAGACTGGGGTGCAGAAGGACAGTAACAGATAGCAGACTTTGGAGACTGGGGTACAGAAGGACTGATGCAGAGAGCAGAGGTTTTAGACTGGGATGTACAAAGACTGTTGCAGAGAGTAGAGGTTGGAGATTGGGGTCCAGAAGGACTGTAGCAGAGAGAAGAGGTTGGAGACTAAGGTGCAGAATTACAGTTACACAGAGCAGAGTTTAGAGACTGGATTGCAGAAGGACTGATACAGAAAGCAGAGGTTGGAGACTCTGGTGCAGAAGTACCCTTATAGAGATTAGAGGTTGGAGAATCCAGTACAGAAGGACTGTTACAGAGAGCAAAGTTTGGAGACTGGGGTGCAGAATGACTGTTGCAGAGAGCAGATGTTGGAGACTGTGGTGCCAAAGGACTGTTGCAGAGAACAGAGGATGGAGACTGGGGTGCAGAAGGACTGTTGCAGAGAGCAGAGTTTGCAGACTGAGTTGCAGAAGGACTGTTACAGAGGGCAGAGTTTGGAGACTGTGGTTTAAAACGACTAATAAAAAAAGCAGAGATTGGATACTGGGGTGAATAAGGACCCTTACACAGAACAGAATTTTGAGGCTGTGGTACAGAAAGTCTGTTACAGAGAGCAGAGGTTGGCGTCTCAGTTGCAGAAGAACCGATGTAGAGAACAGAGTTTGGAGACTGGGGTGCAGAAGGACCATTGGGGCGATCAGAGTATGGAGACTTGGGTGTAGACAAACTGTTGAAGAGAGCAGTGATTGGAGAGTGAGTTACAAAAGGACTAATACAGAGAGCAGAGTTTTGAAACTGGGGTGCAGATGGATTCTTGCAGAGAGCAGAGTTTTCAGACTAAGGTACAGAAGAACTGTTGCAGGAAGAAGATGTTGGAGACTGAGGTTCACAAGGACTGTTGCAGCTAGCAGAGGTTTCAGACTGGGATGCAGAAGGCCTGTTACAGAGAGCAGAGGTTTGAGACTGGGGTGCAGAAGGACTGTTACAGAGAGCAGTGTTTGCAGACTGGGTTTCATAAGGGTCATACAGAGAGCAGAGGTAGGAGACAGACGTTCAGAAAGACTGTTACAGAGAGCAGAGGTTGAAGACTGGGGTGCAGAAGGCCTGTTAAAGAGCAGAGTTAGGAGACTGGGGTGCAGAAGGATCTTACAGAGAGCAGAGTTTGGAGACTGAGGTGCAGAAGCACTGTTACAGAGAGTAGAGTTTGGAGAATGAGGTGCAGAAGGACCCTTGCAAAGTGCAGAGTTTGGAGACTGAAGTGCAGAAGGACTGTTAAAGAGAGAAGAGGTTGGAGACTGAGGTGCAGAAAAAATTTGCTGAGAGCAGAGGTTTTAGACTGGGGAGTAGAAGGACTGTTGCAGAGAGTAGAGGTTGGAGATTGGGGTCCAGAAGGACTCTTACAGAGAGCACAGTTTGGAGACTGAGATGGAGATGGACTATTGCAGAGAGCAGATGCTGGAGACTGGCGTTCAAAAGGAAAGTTGCATAGAGCAGAGGATGGAGAATGGGGTGCAGAAGTATCCTTGGGGTGAGCAGAGTATGGAGAATGGGGTGTAGAAGAACTGTTAAAGAGAGCAGAGTTTAGAGACTAGGGTTTAGAAGGACTTATTCAGAGAGCAGACGTTGGAGACTTGGGTGAAGAAGTATTGTTGCATAGAGCAGAGGATGGAGACTCAGATGCAGAAGACGGTTACAGAAAGCAGATTTTGAAGACTGGGGTGCAGAAGGACTGTAACCGAGAGCAAAGGTTGGAGACTGAGGTGCATAGAAACTGTTGCAGAGAGCAAAGTTAGAAGACTGGGGTGCAGAAGGAGTGTTGCATAGAGCAGATGTTGGAGACTGTGGTGCAGAAACACCATTACAGAGAGCAGAAGTTGGAGACTGGGGTACAGAGGAGTGTTACAGAGAGCAGAGGATGGAGACAGGTGTGCAGAAAGATCTTACAGGGAGCATAGGTTTGAGACTGGGGTGCAGCAGGAATGTTGCTGATAGCAGAGGTTGGAGACTGGGGTAGAGAAGGATCATTAAAGAGAGAAGAGTTTGGAGACTGGGGGCAAAAGGCCAGTTACCTACAGCAGAGGTTGGAGACTGGGGTGAAGAAGGCCTGTTACAGAGAGCAGTTCTTGGAGACTGGGGTGCAGAACAACAGTTACAGAGATCATAGTTTGGAGACTGGGTTTCAAAAGAATCTTACTGAGAGCAGAGGTTGGAGAATGAGGTACAGAAGGACTGTTAGAGAGAGTCAGAGGTTGGAGACTGAGGTGCAGAAGGATCGTTGGAGAGAGCAGTGCTTAGAGACTGCAGTGTAGAAGGACTGATACAGAAAGCAGAGGTTTAAGACTCGGGTGCAGAAGGACCCTTACAGAGAACAGAGGTTGGAGACTGAAATACTCTTACAGAGAGCAGATGTTGGAGACTGGGGTGCAGAATGACTGTTGTAGAGAACAGAGGTTGTTGACTGGTTTAAAGAAGGATCATTGCAGAAAGTAGAGGTTGGAGACTGGGTTTCAGAAGGATCTTACAGAGAGCAGAGTTTTGAAACTGAGGTGCAGAAGAACTGTGGCAGAGAGAAGAGGTTGGAGATTGGGGCGCTGAAGGACTGTAGCAGAGAGTAGAGGTTGAAGTATGAGGTGAAGAAAGACTATTACAGAGAGCACAGGTTGGAGATTGTGGTGCAGAAAAACTGATACAGAAATCAGAGTTTGGAGACTTGGGTGCAGAAGGCCCCTTAAAGAAACCAGAGGTTAAGACTGGGGTGAAGAAGGACTGTTTCAGAGAGCAGACGATGGAGACTGGGGTGTAGAAGGACTCTTGCAGAGAGTAGAGTTTGAAGAGTGGTTGCAGAAAATCTTTTTCAAAGAACAGAGGTTGCAGAGTGAGGTGCAGAATGACGGTTACAGAGAGCAGAGTTTGGAGACTGTGGTGCAGAACGACTGATATAGAAAGTAGAGTTGGGAGACTGGGTTGCAAAAGGACCCTTACAGAAAACAGAGGTTGGAGATTGCAGTACAGTAGGACTTTTTTATAGAACAAGATTGGAGACTGGGGTTAAGAGTTACCAATGCATAGAGCAGAGGTTGGCACCTGGGGTGCAGAAGGAATGTTAATGAGAGCACAGGTTGGAGACTGAGGTGTAGAAGGAGTGCTACAGAGAGCAGAGTTTGGAGACTGAGGTGGAGAAGGACTGTTACAGAAATCAGAGGTTGGAAATTTGGGTGTAGAAGGACCCTTACAGAGAGCAGAGTTTGGAGATTTCCGTACAAAAGGATTGTTACACAGAGAAGGTCTCGGAGACTGCAGAGCAGCAGAACTGTTGCAGAGGACAGAAGTTGGAGACTGAGGTGTAGAAGGACTGTTACAGAGAGAAGAGTTTGGAGACTGAGGTGCAGAAGGACTATTATAGAAAGAAGTGGTTGAAAATTGGGGTACAAAAAGACCGTAAGTAAGATAAGAGATTGGAGACTGCGGTATAGAAAAACTGTAACAGAGAGCAGAGATTGGAGACTGAGGTGCAGAAGGATAGATACAGAGAGCAGAGGTTTGAGACTGGGATTCAGAAGGACTGATACAGAAAGCAGATTTTGGAGACTGGGGTGCAGAAGGACCGTTAAGGAGAGCAGAGGTTGGAGACTGCGGTACAGAAGGACTGTTACAGAGAGCAGATGTTGGAGACTGGGGAGCAGAAGGACTTTTGAAGAGGACAGAGGTTGGAGATTGGGGTGTTTCAGGACATTTGCACAAGCAGAGGTTAAAGAATGGGGTGGAGAAGGAATGTTTCAGAGAGCAGAGTTTGGATACTGGAGTACAGAAGGATATTACAGAGAGCAGAGGTTGGATACTTTGGTTCAGAAGGACTGTTGCAGAGAGCAGAGGTTGGAGACTGGGGTGCAGAAGGACCGTTGCAGAGAGCAGAGTTTGGAGACTGGAGTGCAAAAGGAGTGTTGCGGAGAGCAGAGGTTGGAGACTGACGTGCAGAAGTCTTGTTACATAAAGCAGAGGTTGGAGACTGAGGGGCAGAAGGATTGTTACAGAGAGCAGAGATTGCAGACTGGGGTGCAGAAGGACTGTTTCAGAGAGAATAGGTTGGAGACTGGGGTGCAGAAGGAATGTTGCAGAGAGCAGAGTTTGGAGACTGGGGTGCAGAAAGACTGTTGCAGGGAGCAGAGGTTGAAAACTGCGGTGCAAAAGGACTGTTGCAGAGAGCAGAGAATGGAGACTGGGCTGCAGAAGGAATGTTGGAGAGAGCAGAGGTTGGAGACTGAGGTGCAAAATCCTGTAACATAGAGCAGAGTTTGGACACTGGGGTGAAGAAGGATCGTTGAAATAAGCAGAGCTTAAAGACAGGGTGCAGAAGGATCATACAGAGAGCAGAAGTTGGAGACTGAGTTGCAGAAGGACTGTTGCAGTGATCAGAGGTTGGAGACTGGGGTGCAGTAGGATTATTGCACAGAGCAGAGTTTGGAGACTGGGGTGTAGAAGGATCGTTGCAGAGAGCAGAGATTGGAAACTGGGGTGCAGAAGGCCTGCTACAGAGAGCAGAGTTTTGAGACTGGCGTGCAGAAGGCCTGTTACAGAGAGGAGAGTTTGGAGACTGGGGTGCAGAAGGACTGTTATAGAGAGCAGAGTTTGGAGACTCAGTTCCTGAAAAATCTTACAGAGAGCAGAGGTTGGAGACTGAGGTGCAGGTGGACTGTTACAGAGAGCAGTGGTTGGAGACTGGGGTGCAGAAGGACTGTTGCAGAGAGCAGATCTTGGATACTGAGGTGCAGAAAGACTCTTAGAGAGAGCAGAATTTGGAGACTGGCGTGCAGAAGGACTGATGCAGAAAGCAGACTTTGGAGTCAGGGCTGCAGAAAGACGTTTACAGAGAGCAGAGTTTGAAGACTGCAGTATAGTAGGACTGTTGTAGAGAGCAGAGTTTGGAGACTTAGGTGCAGAAGGATAGATACAGAGAACAGAGGTTTGAGACTGCGGTTCAGAAAGACTGATACAGAAAGCAAAGTTTAGAGACTGGGGTGTAGAAAGTCTGTTACAGAGATTAGAGTTTGGAGCCTCAGGTGCAGAAGGACTGTTACAGGAAGCAGAGTTTTGAAATTAGGGTGCAGAAGGACTTTTACAGAGAGTTGACTGCGGTATAGGACTGTTATCCAGAGCAGATGTTGGAGACTGGGGTGCAGAAGGACTCTTACATAGAGCACAGGTTGGAGACTGAGGTGCAGAAAAATAGATACAGAGAACAGAGGTTGGAGACTGGGGTTCAGACAGACTGATACAGAATGCAGAGGTTTGAGACTGGGGTGTAGAAAGACCGTTACGAAGAGCAGAGGTTTTAGACTGCGGTACAGAAGGACTGTTACAGAGAGCAGATGTTCGAGACTGGGGAGCAGAAAGACTGTTGTAGAGGACAGAGGTTGGAGACTGGGTTGGAGAAGGAATGTTACAGAGAGCAGAGTGTGGAAACTGGAGTGCAGATAGATCTTCCAGAGAGCAGAGGTTGGAGACTGTGGTGCAGAAGATCTTTTGCAGAGAGCAGACATTGGAGACTGGGGTCCAGAAGGATCGCTGCAGTGAGCAGAATTTGGAGACTGGGGTGAAGAAATACTGTTACAGAGTGCAGAGTTTAAAGACTTGGTTGCAAAAGGATCTTACAGAGGGCAGAGTTGGAGACTAAGGTGCAGAAGTACTGTTAGAGAGAGCAGAGGTAGGAGATTGAGGTGCAGAAGGACTCTTACAGAGAGCAGAGTTTGGATACAGCGGTGCAGAAGCATTTTACAGAGAGCAGAATTTGGAGTCTGAGATGCAGAAGGACTGTTGCAGAGATCAGAGGTTGGAGAGTGGGGTGCAGTTGGATCATTGCAGAGAGCTGATGTTGGAGACTGAGGTGCAGAAGGATCGTTGCAGAGAGCAGATTTTGGAGACTGGGGTGCAGAAGGCCTGCTACAGAGAGAAGAGTTTGGAGACTGGCTTGCAGAAAGCCTGTTACAGAGAGGAGAGGTTGAAGACTGAGGTGCAGGTGGACTGTTACAGAGAGCAGTGTTTGGAGACTGGGGTTCAGAATGATTGTGCAGAGATCAGAGGTTTGAAATTGAGGTGCAGGTGGACTGTTACAGAGAGCAGAGGTTGGAGACTGAGTTGTAGAAGGACTGTTACAGAGAGGAGAGTTTGGAGACTCAGCTGCAGAAGGACTGTTATACAGAGCAGTGTTTGGTGACTGGGTTCCTGAAGGATCTTACAGAGAGCAGAGTTTGGAGACTGAAGTGCAGGTGGACTGTTACAGAGAACAGAGGTTTGAGACTGAGGTGTAGAAGGACTGTTACAGTGAGGAAAATTTGGAGACTTAGGTGCAGAAGGACTCTTACAGAAAGCAGAGGTTCGAAATTGTGCTGCAGAAGGACCATTACAGAGAGCAGAGGTTGGAGACTGCGGTATAGTTCTGTTACCTAGAGCAGAGGTTGGAGACTGGGCTGCAGAAAAACTCTTACATGGGGCTGGGGATGTCTCAAGCGGTAGCACGCTCACCTGGCATGCGTGCGGCCCCGGTTCTATCCTCAGCACCACAAACAAAGATGTTGTGTCTGCCAAATACTAAAAAATAAATATTAAAATTCTCTCTTTTTCTCTCTCCCGCTCTCTCACTTTCACTTAAAAAAAAACAAAGGACT